>NC_044359.1:7774314-7844314 GCF_007364275.1 Archocentrus centrarchus | reverse complement strand
TCCATCCTTAGCTCTCCCAATCTGACAAGCAAACTGACAGATACATGTCATATTTGTGCATCAGTCTCTTGACAGATCACCTGATGAGCTGACTGATCACCGTTTGGGATCTGTGTCTTTAATGTATTTATGTGGCCTACATATGAATATGAATTGTTTAGAGTATAATTTTATTGCAATTTCCAGTTTCTACAAGATGAATTCAGTCATCCCCTCTGTCATATTCTTTACAATGTCAGTTTAATATATTACTACATCCAAAATGCTTTATTCTTTTTCATCTCACTTTAAATATGCAAACTTTTGAGTTTTTTCACTTCACTTCTTATAAATGTTTTTTTCTGACAGCTTTTCATATGTTGCCCGGAATCATCTATCAGACTGCGATATCTGCATCTCATTGTGCTCTATTTAGACGTACAGCCTATGTTTCCATGTATGTAGGGAAACAAGAAAAGAGACGATACGCCAGTGTGTGTGTGTGTGTATGTGTGTGTGTGGGGGGGTGTCTATTATCATCAGAATCAGAATCAGAATCAGGTTTATTTTGGCCAAGTATGTTTACACACACAAGGAATTTGGTTCCGGTTGATAGTGTCTCTCTAGTATTATACAGTGTCCTATAATTTAACTTAAATGCTATACAATATAAAATACACAATATACAATACAGGTCTGGGAAGGGAAGGTGCAGTGTAATTTAAGAATTATACAATATCCAAAATCAAATAAATAATAAAATAAAATAAAGTGTAGTGTGTGTTGTAGTGTAACAACAAAGTTTGTAACATTTAGGCAGTTGTGTAGAGATCAATGTTACTGATCAGCTGTTAATGAGTGTGATGGCATGAGGAAAGAAACTGTTTGAGTGTCTGGTGGTTTTTGTGTACAGTGATCTGTATTTGCTGCCTGAGGGAAGGAGCTGAAATAAAGTGTGTCCAGGGTGTGAGGAGTCTGACATGATTTTCTTTGCCCGTTTCCTGGTTCTAGAAGGGAACAAGTCCTGAAGATTGGGCAGAGGAGCACCAATGATTTTCTCAGCAGTTCTAATAGTTCTCTGCAGCCTGTTCCTGTCTTGTTTTGTTGCTGCTCCAAACCAGATTGTAATAGAAGAGCACAAGACAGGTTCAATAACCGCGGAGTAGAACTGCCTCAACAGCTCCTGTGGCAGACCGTAATTCCTCAGTTGGCGCAGAAATTACATCCTCTGTTGGGCCTTTTTGAGGATGGAGCTGATGTTGAGCTCCCATTTCAGGTCCTGAGAGATGGTGGTTCCCAGAAACTTGAAGGTTTCCACATTCGTCACAGGGCTGTTGGTTATAGTGAGGGGAATCATTGATGAGGGGTGTCTTCTGAAGTCCACTGTCATCTCCACAGTCTTAAGCGTGTTTAACTCCAGGTTGTTCTGAATGCACCAGAGCACCAGCCGTTCAACCTCCCGCCGATATGCAGACTCGTCACCATCGTGTATGAGTCCGATGACTGTTGTGTCATCCGCAAACTTAACGAGTTTAACTGAGTTCATCTGAAACATTAACTCAGTTACCTACAGAACTGCCAGACAGCCTACACAATGCTCCACATTCAAAACCCCCATAATTTTGCCAAACAACTACAAAAATCAAACTATTTCCTTAAATTACCATACAGTAGGTGCTACTTAGCTATGTAAAAAAAAATGCTTGCTGAGTGGCAAACAGAGCAATGCATGCAGTTCTCACTTGATTTGAGGAGAACCATCTCCTAGGATGAGAGGTGCAGCTATATCTGAACTGGGATAGTGGACACCAACTGGACTGCATGAGAAGGCAGTGTGATAGCTCACAACATGTGACATGTCACCTACGGAAGGTTTGTTTTTGCTCTTAGTTTCATTTTAACATGATTGTCATAGGTCTGTCCACAATGGTAATCTCTGGCTGTCTTCCACAGTGTGTCTTTTGTCCCGTCTCTCCCCCCTCAGCAGCAGATGACTGCCCCTCCCTGAGCCTGGTTCTGCTCAAGGTTTCTTCCTGTTAAAAAGGGAGTTTTTCCTTCCCACTGTTGCAAATTCTTTGGTCATAGAGTGTCCTTCTGACTGTTGGGTTTTCTCTGACAATATAATGCACTTTGAGGCAAATGTTTGTTGTGATTTGGTGCTATATAAATAAAATTGAACTGAACTGAATTGAATTGAATGTTAAAACTGCAAGCTGAAAAACTGAAGAAACTTTCAAATGTGATGCCAGAGGAACGGTGGATGTGTGGTGTCACACACCAAGTTTATGTATTAGTGACACACATATCACCAGGTTTATGTAGTAGGTCTCACATCATCATCATCATCATAGCTCATCCATGTATGGATGTTTGTAAATGACTTTTTGCCTTCAAATTACAAAACAATGTATAGAGCTAATATTGTGAAACCCAACTGATTATCTTATCCTTCATCTAACAAAGTAGATTCTGGTGCTTAATTGGTGCTTAGTGAGTAAAAGAATCCAAGGATGCTTTGGTTGTATTAGTGAATAAAATGTTTCCTTGTTCAATAATAGCCTGCCCCCCCCAGGTCCAAAACCTTTTAAGATCAAATCCAAAACACCCTTGTTGACCATAACATATAAAAAACCATCTCCTCTGGAAATGAGCAACACTAAAGAACTCTCTTCATTAGCCCGAAAACCAGGGTATTAGACTATATTTGTACGTGCAATTTAAACACATTTCACACAGTAACTGGGTCACTTAAAACTGTAGCAACATTTTAATTAGGTTCACTTAGACAACCTAGACAAATAACTTGCGTTCTGTGTACCTGCCTTTAGCGTTTATTTGGACAGATACCACTGAGTTTAATTGGAAAATAATGAGTGCTTTACCTTAGCTTGGGGCCAGCTGCTTCCCTGCGATAGCATGGCTACGCTTGCTAGATACATATCAAAATTAATTTTGTAAGAGAGAAGTTCTTATCATTTAAATTACCGTGCCTGCCGGCAAAGTGATTTGTCACATCAAAAGATGTTCCGAGAAGAAGAAATTCTGCACATCCAGTGAACGCTGAACATTCGGTTGGCATGTTTTTGGTGGGACGTGACCAGTCAAAAAGATAAAAATGAATAAGTAGCAGTGATGGGAAAACATTTGATAATAAAACATTAATAATAACTGAGTCATGTTATTGGGTTATAATGCCTGATTTTATGTACATCTAATTAACAGAAAAATTGCTTGATACAATAATGCTAAATGGATGAAATTACTTTCAATGTAGGTCTTCTCTCCTTGAACTTTTGAAATGAATTTAGTCATAATGGGGGGATCCTTTTAAAGCTCATGACTCACCAACTTGGTTTTAACCTAGAAAACAATATCTGTAATGCAGCTGTAATGGTGCTTGGACAGTTATGACTGACGTGAGGAACACAGTGTCATTTCCTGTTAGACCCAGACTGATTCTATCTCAGGACTCGGGGTGATTTCTTATTTATACAAATTCCATTCATGTTTATTTAATCACTAACTGCAGGAAATCTGTAAGGTGTAATGCAAAGTATTTGTGAGAATTAAAACAAGACTCTTTTGGTTAACCAAACGAACCACTGGTTCTTGACTTTTAATTTTGTTATTCATAATTTCTATGGCTCTTTCAGTTAAAAAAAACAACAAAAAAATCGTACATGATGACAGGTGTGTTGACTTTTGCAGAAGGCAATGTGCTAAATTCAAGTCTGGAGTGTTTTCCAATGTGATGTTGAGCCCATAAAATACTTGAATTCCTGTTGGCTAACTGTTGCCAGTCTGTCTTGGACGAATAAAGAGCAAATCTGAGTAAACAGACTTTAAATTTTTTTCATGACATCACTTTGAACTGTTGTAATTTCATAAACCAATATTATCTCTAGCCTTAGTCAAATAGATTATTTCAAAACGTGCCCTAGAGTTGAGAAACTGCCCCTTTCAACCTTGGAGCACATTTGTTCCTTTGACCGGACACAATATTGTTCCCAAATTCACCCTCCTCAGAGTGACAATATGTTGGATACATTCCAATACGAGTGATTTTCACAATATGTCCAGGCCCTCCTGGGAAATTTTACTTTCAGCACCCACCAATTCCCTACACTCCCCGAATAAAATGGGTTTCCGGCAACTGCAAGAGAGAAAATTGCCCGCTCTGTGTGGAAAGACATTTTGCTGTAAACGCAGTTATCGACTTGATAGGCCCCCTGTGATTATTGTGAAGTGGAATTACCCTGTTTTATCACAGAATGTACCTTCTGCCATTAGGTCTGACAATGCGTCCCATTAGGTTTTGATGCAGTGATTATAGACAAATGGTCAGGTTCCATTTTCACCACCTGTGAGACAGAACACCCACACAAATATCAAATTAATGTGTAACTCCCCATCACACTGATTCTGAATACATTTACATGGATCTTGAGTGCACTCAGGAAGTGGATTTGCAGAAGTCAGGGTTACTTTTGATCCTCTCCACAGGCCCTAATGGTGCTTGGGAAATGATCAAATGAAAAGTCTTTCTTAAGTGAGAGCTCATTCATTTTAAGTGACAGAAATTACTCCTAATTTGATTTGGGGATTATGCATCTGACACTTCAGTGCATTTACTCATAATCACAGAAGTGCCAGGCTGGATATTTTGTCTTAAAATATGCACCATATTTAACATGTTTTCTTATTGTCTGTCACTGTCCTATTTGTAGATTTTAGCAATTAAAAATCCTTCTTTTGGTAATAGAGCACTGACAGGCGCCTGTCGTTTCTCTGGACAGATTTGCCCCACTGAGCTCGAAGAATGTATACAGTGCCATCATGAAGGAGATATCCAGGCTGCATCGCAGATATTGTTCCCATCCATTCAGCTGTATTGTGAAGCTGAGTGTATTGTGAGCCCTTAATACATTTTGTTTGTTCTAAACAAACAGAGAAACTGCCATTTCTTAAAGCCTGGCCAATGAGGGTTTTATGAATGCTAATGCTAGAAATAATTAAATCAATAATCCGCCGTCTGTGATCTCGATATGCTCTTGTACATAGTTTATAGAGAGGATCAACACTGGATATGTTGTGGTGTGCTGTTGTTTCCTATTGTTCTGACAAATAATTTGCAAACAGCAAACAGACTGAAACTTCCAGAGTAAGGCTGAGGACAAACCCCCAACGTATTAAAAATGATCTGAGGAGCAGAGATGGAGCTGCTCGAGTATTTGTGTAGCCGGGTGGTGAAACATAACTTACGTAGTTTTCCACTTGGGTCAAATAAATATTCCCTCAGGTTGTTGGGGTGGAAGTAAATGTGTTATTTGTTGATTTCTTTCTGACTATGATATTTGTTGTTAATTTGATGTTGTAAGAGGCTCGCCTGATGTTACAAATTTTGGTCACAAGGTGGCAGCATTTTGAAAGACGGTGGTTTTGGATGAAGCTGGCGATGAATAGAGGATGGTGATGTAAGACTGTGTCAAGTGGTTTGTAAATCATTTGTGTGCTTTAAAGCAGTTACCAGTAAGCATTTTTAATAAGATGGTGTATTTTATTGAAGCTCTTGGTGTTAATGACCAGTATTTGCCAAGGAGGTTAGAGAGCACCACAAAAACATGGCAGAACATTGGAGAACCACCCCACCAGGATAAGACTCACCTCTACACCTGCACTTCAAGGAGAAAAGACACTTTTTGCAGGATGGCTATGTTCACATTTTGGACAGATAACAGATGGTTTGAGAGAGGACTAAACACTATAAATGACCACTGCTGAACAGAGGTGCTGGCTTACACCAGCTATCAGACACCTGCATTGCAGCAATTGAGATCTGTCCCCACTGGACCACTTATGATAGTGGGTGTGGGGCAGTGTCTTACAGAGGTTCCTACCTTGCCCCCAGGAAGTCACACACAGGAAGGGCAAAGAAATTCTCGTCAGTTTTCAAAATAAAAGATCCTATACAGACCTAAACACACTGAGTATGAGTGTATGAAAGAACAGGACAGTACGCTGGCATAAATACATCACGATGTAATGCAGCTGTGACCAACACAACAAAGGAGCTGAGCTCTAACTTTAAAAAACTTGTTTTTAAATGTGAAGGCGTATTTCTATTTCAATTTATAAGGTGATAATGCATTAGGTAACTGTTGCCTAGCAACAAGTACTGAAAATGTGTGAGAAGCACACAAGTCTTAAAAGTTAGAGCGACAGAAGCAGCTAGGCGCCTTTCAGTTTTATTAGACTTTTACAGAGAAAAGAATATTGTCGGGCTTTATATGAGATTCATTCAGTCTACTTCTAGTACACTCTGTGTCATCCCAACTCCGTCTTAATGAGCAGCATCAGTAAGTCCTGATGTAGTCCCATCTTATTTTAGTACTGATTTTATAATAGCCCCTTTCCATTGAATAAATCAATAACTCTGTTATTTGCTGCCAATTTATTTACTTGGATGAGAAAACCGAAGAAAAACAAATCACAAAAGACAACTGAGCGTGCTGCCTGCCACTGGCTTCCACTCAGCAGGATCCTTCAAATGAATGCAAGAAACTGTGGCTGCCATTCAATCAATACCCTGTTAGCTCATCTACATCTATCAGCAAACATCAGGAGCATGACTGTTTTCTTTTTCTGAGAAAGTGTATATTTTAATACAAAATCATGGAAGCTAACTGAGAAGAAAGTATTCAGGCTCCACATATTCCATGAGACAGAATAAGGAAGTCTGATGAAACTGTTTAAACTTATTTTAACAGCGAACACAATGGTATCATGTCTATGCTGGATTTTGACTTGTTGTATGTCTTATCAATTACGCTACTTAAAAGAGATTCACGTTTTCACTCCTAATTAATCTGTTTTTGTTTTTTCTTACTGAAACATCATAATTAAGCCAAGCCAACTTTATGTATAAAGCACTTTATAAACAGCAACCACCGACCAAAGTGCTAATTAAAGTTATTTGACTGAACTGGTTTTCATTTTTAGTCTCAAACTGCTAAAAATATATATATATCAAGCCATCAGTGTAATCTGCTGAGATGATATACAGCACAGTGTTCCTCATATTTCAGCTGAGACGGGAGCTGTGGTGCAGAGGGACGCATGTTGTCACTGAGGACAATCAGGAGAGGAAAGACGAAGCTCAACGCTGTGTGAAGACAAAGGAGAGAAGAAGAAGAAGAGAGGGGAGTTCAACAGGGAGGATGAGAGGGGTACAAGAAAGACAAGGTGAGATGCACATGTAGGATGATGGAACAAAAGGAGAAGTATAGGGAGAAGAAATAGAGGCAGGGGAGAGGAGACAATCAGGGAATACAAAGTTATCCAAAGTGTCAGTTTCTTTTCTTTTGTTTGGGCATTTTCATCACTGTGTGGATCCAGGGAACTTAAAAAAAAAAGTGCCATCAAAATGTGGTTTTCATTCAACTTACAAAATGCATCTGTAGGCGTCCATGTCCTTGTGTAAAATGTGCACGCACATCCATTCCAGAATGAGACCTTGGTCAGAAGGCAATTGTCCATAATATTTCATGAGAGAGTAGCGTCCTGCTAAAACAAAAACATAAAAATTGTTTTTACAGTGTCACAACCACTATTAAAATCGAGCATACTATATGTATGACTAGCAGCCGGTTCAGATGTTCCTATAGTTTGAAATCACTTGATCTGATAACCAATGACCTATGAAGTGATAAATCTTTTTATTTAGCTCTTTTCTGGCAAGCAAAAGATATCACTTGGTGAAACCCTTCCAATAACGGGGAGACTGCGGTCTGAACAGTAGTGTCCAATATCAAAGTAATAAATTCAGCACGTGCACCGACTCCATGTTCTGCCAACACAACTTACATTTAATGTAACTTTTTTGCACTGACACACAATGCACTGTACATGTTGCATTTCCTATAACACATATACATTCACTGTCCATGCTCCTTAACACAAATATCTAATCAGACTATCACATGACAGCAACTCAGTGCATTTAGGCATGTAGACATGGGCAAGGCAAAATGGTGAAACTGAGCATCAGAATAGGGAAGAAAGGGAGTCTAAGTGACTTTGGTAGTTGACGCCTGACAGCTGGTCTTTCAGAACTGCTCATCTGTTGGGATTTTTCCACATAACCATTTTTAGGGTTTACATAGAGTGGGCTGCAGCAGCTGTGTGATGCTATCGTGTCAATATGGAGCAAAATCTCTGTGGAATATTTGCAGCACTTTGTTAGATGTAAGCCAACCAAGCACTGGGACCAACCCAGAACAAGCAAGGTGTAACTAAGGAGTGGCTGGTGAGTGTATATCTGAATGTAAATTAGATGCCTGATTATAACTTGTAAATAATGGTTTGTGTTATGAAAACATAGAACCATAATCTTGTAGTTTATTTATTTAACAGTTATACCTCAGGGATGACCTGTGTGTGTCTGTGACTTTGTGTCTCATGCACAGTTTTGTTGTTTGAAATCATCTTTGTTTTCAAATCACGCCAGAGCATTTAGTCTGCAAAATTATCGATGTCACTCCTGAGTCTGATTCCTACCCTTCTCCTCTTCACTGGTGGGGACACTGCTAAAGCATGCTGTGGCATGTGTGGTGGAAGCATTGTCTTCAATAGTAATGATCAGCTCCAGCAGCTGCGCTGAGCTGGAACGCAGCTCAGTCGTGCCTGTATTCCCACGGTGACATTCAAATCCTGCTCATTTTTTGGCTCACATCATCAGATTTTTCTTTCTAAAAAGGAATCAGAAAGTAACCTATTCTGGGATTTTTTTTTTTGCCATTATGGAAATATTAATTTTAACTTCATATTTCAGCTTTACTGTGGGGAACATGACTGTGGATTACAAAACTTTTAATCGCCCTGCAAACATGAAGAGTTCAAAGAAATCCTTCTGATAACAATATAACAATCAGAGAATCTTGTTTACTTAGACATTTTGCCTCTGATACAGTTATTCTTTGTTCAGTGATATAATAGAACAGTGATCTAATACCAGAAGTAGTAATTTATAGTAAAAACACTATGAATCAACAAGAGCTCAGGCTGCCATCTTTATTGAAGCTAATTAATTGTTCATGACGTGCATAAATCTTCCACCGTTCACTGAGATAAAACAGAATAAAGAGGAAACTCAGGTGCCCCTGAGATGAACTAATGACCTGTCAGGGAATGTCCTGCCTCTCAACAGCTGCTGTACTCTCCTAGATCCCTGCAACCTTGAACTGGATAAGTGGAAGAAAATGGATGGAAAATGAGGGTAAGTTCTCAGCAGTGCTGGAGCTTTGAATGCAGATGCCTGTTCCTTATGTTAAAGGAGCACATCAAATATAGACAAACTGGGCAAGGAAAGAATGATATATTGTATAACTGAGTGAAACACAAGTTAGTATCAGCAACAAAGTACAACATCACTTTGTCTCTCCTTCCTGTCTCTCTGTAAAGATTAAATATATGAGTCAGAGCTACTACTGTAGGTACGCAAAGTAAATTGATGGCTAATCTGGGAAAGACAGAAAAGAAGTATGTTTGAAAGAAGTCAAATATTGCAGAAATAGCGAAGCATCTACATGCACAAATGCAGTAAACGGGTGTCTTTTAATCCATTATTGCCTTGTATGATATTTCCTTGTATAACCAGAATGAGTTTTAGACCTGACGAGTGTTTGTCTTCAACCGTCAAATGTATTGATTAAACAAAGCAGTTGTGACAGATGCAGTGATTGGTTGTGTCCTTCCTAAAATCCATTCAAACTTCTCAGGGTGATTTTGTTTTTTTTCCCTCCCACACCTGCCACTGTTGTTATAATTCACCCCTGAACTGTTTGTGAAATGAGAGCTAAGCCTAGAATGCAAATTATCAGATGGAGACATTACCTTCTGCCTCAACAAACACCTTTTCTGCCAGTGAAGAATGAGCATTAACTGAAAGGATTTGCTAATGTCTGAAATTGAACACACATTTTGAAACCTTACCTAAAAATTGACTTGATGTCAAATGCAGTTACAAAAACCCTCTTGTGTATGTAACTGAATATCTCAAAAATAATTCTCAATAATTATTGCATTTGTAGAGGTACTAGAAGTAATGCCACTGCATTTGCAGATCTTATTGCATTTGCACAAGCTACATTACTCCTCCAGCAGCCCAGTTTCATTGCTCAGAGCAGAGTAAACATTTATGCTCCATATTCTGCCAAAATATTGATAGTTTTACAGTTTCCCCCTGTTTCAAAACAAACTGTAACTTTTAATGAGCTGAGCAATTCTTGATGATGACATGTGTGGCAGTGGGGTGTGGTTTTGATTCAGCAGGGAGGGGGCATTTGTAGCTGGGCATTTAACCAAGGTTGTGGGGAGGCTGGGTTATGTGAAATTGAAGGGTGTTGGGAACAAACCACTAACAGAATCTAACCAAGTGCAGTGAGCGTAAAAACGATATCATGTAAATTATTGTATGCATAGTATGCAGTAGCATACTTTTTGAAAGTCAATGTTAAAACTCACAACAAAATAAAGGCTTCTTTTTCATGTTTCTGCAGGATTACTATTTTCCAAAAGATTCTTGTACCACATGTATTAATGTTGTGGCTGGAGAGACGTCACTCAGAGAGGTGAACGTAGTGTTTTTCCAGCACTAGACAGTCATCTACGTTTATTTAAATTTGGAATTTAAACAAAAATTTAATTCACTGCTCTAGCATATACTTAAAAATGCAAAAACAAACAAACAAACATACAAAAAAAACAAACAAAAAAAACGTGTATGTGTGATGCAGATTGTTTCTCCCCATAAATTATACTCCAAAAGTACACTGAGAGATGGAACATATTGCTTACATTAAACCCTCAGCTGAGGCGCCTCTGAGTTTTAGGTAGTTACATCTCTTCTTACTTGCATGAAAATCATTTATTTGCTTGAGTGTATATGACAGTCTACAAATCTAATTTATTAAGTCTATTACACAAGGGTACTCTAATGAATACACATTTAACTAAAACCATTAATCTAGTGCACCCTTACAGACTTGATTAATGGTGGTCTTAGACAGCTGCAGTGACCATAGACTTGAAGTGTCTTCGGCCTTTAGAGCCTCTTAATCTGGTCATTTA
This sequence comes from Archocentrus centrarchus, assembly GCF_007364275.1. Classification (NCBI taxonomy): domain Eukaryota; kingdom Metazoa; phylum Chordata; class Actinopteri; order Cichliformes; family Cichlidae; genus Archocentrus; species Archocentrus centrarchus. Next base: position 7,833,208 of record NC_044359.1, on the reverse strand, counting down.
GATTAAGATCACTTTTGAGGGTTTGGCCTCAGGTAAGATGAGGACAAGAAAGACAAGCAAAGAATGAGAAAATTATATAATTGGTCATTAACTGTTCATTATGAATATCATAGTTGCTCATGCTGTAATTGTGCACAATCACAGCCTTGTAAGATTATGAGGACAGAGAAAATACAACCTCTCAGGATTACCTACTGTCCAAATATAGCAGCAGTGGACAGATTTTATGCAACATACATTGGTGACACATACTAACCACAGCAAAAGGGAATGGACAAGTTTCACTGGACTTTCCCTACTGCAAAACCATAAATTTAAACTAAACACAGCCTCTGTTCTCAACTAAAAACAAAAATTAAAAACTCTACAGCCACTGTTCAAGCCTTGGAGGAATACTTTTATACAGAAAAAAAAGTACAAAACTGTGTCACACCTTACAGATAAAGCAGGAATGAGAGCAACGCTGCCAGCTCACTGTCTCCCCGAGTAAGGATTAGAAAGCTGTGGCCACAAGCGAAACAAACACAAAGGCAGAATCTTGTTAGATTATCTACTCTAGTGTGAAATTTGTCTGTGAGAACATCAGAAGATACTGGGTACAACAGATAACAGCCACAGCATATGAGCACATTAACTCTCCAAATTATCCTTTGATGGATTTTTACACAGTTAAAGAACTGTGAGGGATCCAACTTTCTCAGAAATATTGAGAGTATAATCTGGAATATAACCAACAGAACTTCAACATGGAATTTTGCATCAATCCCATGAGTGAATGGATTGAAATCTGAATCCATGAATAATCGCTGCAAAAGTCAAAACTGTCACAAGGCTTGATTTGCTGCTACCAAGTGTATCAGCTGGTAAATCTCGAACCTTTTGGAAAAGTAGCTAAGATAAGATAAGATAAGATAAGATAGTGTTTATTTGTCACATGCACAGTTATACACAGTACAATACACAGTGAAATGTATTTTGTACCTGCAACCATATATACACACACATATAAATAAGAATAAAAATAAAAAAAAGTAATTCACACTATACACTATACTCTATATACTATACACTATACACACTTTTTAAATTATAATATTTACATTGTGCAATAATGGTCCAGTTAGGGCTCAGAGTTGAGCAGACGGATGGCTTGTGGGTAAAAACTCTTCTTCAACCTTTCAGTCTTAGTCCTCAGGCAGCGGTAACGCCGGCCTGATGGGAGCAGGGAGAAGAGAAGAGTGTCCGGGGTGGCTGGGCTGTTTTAGGATCTTCATGGCCCTCAGCCTGCACTGCTTGGTGTAAATGTCCTGCAGGTTGGGGAGGGTGGTTCTGATGGTCCGTTCAGCTGAACGAACCACCCTTTTTAGGGCCATGAAGTCCTGCTTGGTGCAGTTTCCCTGGCTGGCTGGATTAGCAGCATCAGCACCAAACTGATCAGTCAGCAGCTGAATGCAGGGCTGTAACCCATCATGCTTCTGCCAAATAGCCTCAAAAGTCAGGCTTTTGGAGAGAGAGCCGATGCAGGCACAGAGAGAACACACAAACTCCACACAGAAAGGCCCCAGCTGGCAGAGGATTCAAACTCAGGGCCTTCTTGCTTTGAGGTGACAGTGTAACCACTTTGTTTGCATAAATACTTTTTATCGATTAGTATGTGCTAGGTGATAGCCATGGCTACAAGCAAAATGATCAGTGCAAAGTTCTTTTAATCTACTACATAACCAAACAATGATGATAGCATGAAAGCATTACACACTGAAACAGTATTAGAAATTCACTTCAGCTGTGTGGGCCTAAGATTTTTTTTTTTTTTTTTTTTTGCTGGAATCAGCACAGATGGTTAGTCATAAACATTTCCTCTCAGGTCTTCCCGGTGCTGCAAGAACTTTGCATGCATACTGATGAAATCATGCTGCACAACAAATCTGTATACTTGACTCAACCGGCCTCAGCTCAGCTGTTACATATGCAAAACTATATGTCAAAGAATAAAACAAAATTCTGCTACAAGATTACGGATGTGATCAGTACGTGTTGCCCAACTGTCATTTGAAATGACCTATGTAAGTGTGGGGACAACCCCCGCTGGGGTTTAAGTACCTGGGATGCTCCACCAAGTGGTTTTAGAACTGAAGAAACTCCCCCTGCTGATATGACTGTCCAGTGCTTGGCTGGGAAATTTACTCAAAAAAAGTTACCTATGATTCTGAAACAAAGAAAGGAAGGTAGCAACTGTTTGTGCTTCCTGTCCCACGCCAGCATGATCAGAGCAAAGCAGGAGGCAAACTGTGTTCTGTCACAGGCTGTAGTGTGTATCTAGCTTTGCATATTTTTAGTTGTTTCTGGTCCCTGTACAATGATAGTGAAGGCTTTTCTTGCATTGCCAGCAGTAAGTCAGTCTTATTCCTGGTGGGTGATGGTCTCCCCCAGGGCTGTCCTTTGCACCAATTTTGTGCATAATATTTATGCAATGATCTCCAGCTTGTACTGGGATGTTTTGCTGTTGAGTGTGCAGCAGCTGTGATGAGAATTAGTAACACCAAGTCTGAAACCGTGGTACTCAGACAGAAAGGGTGGCGTGCCCAATCTGGGTAGGGAAGAAGTTACTGCCTTAAATTCTATTCTGGATTTAACAGGGAGCCAATGAAGAGAAGCCAATATGGGAGAAATCTGCTGTCTCTTTCTAGTCCCTGTCAGTACTCTAGCTGCAGCATTTTGGATCAGCTGAAGGCTTTTCAGGGAGCTTTTGAGACAGCCTGATAATAATGAATTACAATAGTCCAGCCAAGAAGTAATAAATGCATGAATTAGCTTTTCAGCATCACTCTGAGAAAGGATGTTTCTAATTTTATAAATATTGCACAAATGCAAAAAAACAGTCCTACATATTTGTTTAATATGTACATTGAAGGACAAATCCTGGTCAAAAATGACTCCAAGATTTCTCACAGTGTTACTGGAGACACAGGGATGTTTCCACTGTCAGAGGCTGTAAGAAGATCATTTGTAACCTTCACTAATGCTGTTTCTGTACTCTGGTGAATTCTGAAACCTGACCGAAACTCTTCAAATTCCAGAAATCACTTTTTGGCACAACACCAGCCTATCTCCAATACTCTCCAAAAGTCACTGATGTCACCGGAAAAAGTTGCTTAAAAAGTTGCTTGTGGGTGGGTCTGAAAAGGCCTAGTGACAAAGTCACTAAGTTGGCAACATTGGCGGCTGTTGTTGCCAAAAACTGATTGCCATGTGACATCAATTCGTTTTGAGTCATAAAGAACATTTCTATAATTCATAAGATAGTCGCTCCACTGCCTCTGTGTACAGTGTGGCGGCATGTACATTTTGCGTACATGCCGTGCAGTACACATTCAAATTAAAATTCAAATAATTTTATAAGTGTATTTGTTTGTTACAGGGTGTGCCCTGCCTCCCGCCCTATGACAGCTGGGAAAGGCTCCAGCCCTCCCACGACCCTGAAAAAGGTAAACGGAAGAGAATGGATTGATGGATCGATGGATGGATTTTTATTAGTTTAACAATACAATGTTTTAATAGATAGGAACGAGTATATTTGATACCAAGATCTACAGAATTTTTCAACACAAGGATGTGCTTTTAATACTTCCTATTACTTTAAAATACCAAAGAACCAGGTGAAATTAAATGTCATGAAAAAAGATCAAAATTTTCTTTGTACACTTTTGGGGAGGGGGGTCTGAAAAAGAGTATGCTTTGTATGCTTTGGAAAATGTTGATAATTGTGAATGACCCCTTAGTGAGCATCAGTCTGGAAATGTATATCTAACTCACGTTTTAGTGCGTTATGATGTCTGAAAATGCTCACATTAGAAGCAGGACAGAACAGCAAGTGCTTTATTAGCAAATGCACACAGTGATGATGGAAGGGTGCATTTTCTTGGTTTGACTTATAGCAAAGTGGGAACAGGACAATCCTGATAAACTGGACACTGCAAGAACAACTGGAAAAATCTCATTTTGTTTATTCTTATGGTTCTTTCCTTGAGGGTCTCACTTCTCTTCTCCAGATCGTAACTGACCTGAATACGTCCATCCAGGTCCCCTGTGACCCGAGTCTGCTGCTGTGACACTACTGCAGCAGTAATTTTCCATTAGTGTGAGACAGAGGGGCCGTTTATAGCAGCAAAGCCCTGTGGAGAAGCGTGTTAGTGGTAATTATTCAGCTGAAAGGTTATAAGCAGAGCAAGCTTGTCACACCTCTCTAGGCTCCTTGAACTGGACAAATCACAAGACAAGAGGAGCGTTTGTGACCACGGATGTTAGTCACACCAACAACAAGCAGCTCATCAGGGACACAGAGAGGCTTTGTGTTCACTTCCACTGGACTGCAATACCCTTGAGTTTGCATTTAACACTCATAAGGTCTTCGGGTCTGTGGGACCCGTTTTTAGTTTTTAGCTCAAGAAAAATTATGCAAATAATTATATTTTCAAAATAAGATTCATTGGTCTTGGCTCATTTTCTGTATGGAACCAGTCTGTCAGCTAGTTCGAAAATGTAAGTGAACCTCAGGCCCAGCCCGCCAGCAATCAGCCCCAGGACTAGCTTATGAGCAGCCAGCCATAGGACCAGCCCATCAGCTAGCTTCAAAATGCAAGCAAACTTTAGGCCCAGCCCGCCAGCACAGGACTAGCCCATGAGCAGCCAGCTTGAAAATGACATATGGAAGCAGAGTGTGGGGATGAGGGGGACATCTCGCCCACCACTGGGGGTGAGGTGTCACGGCTCGCCACTGTGCAGGCAGGAAGGAGGACCGCAAAATGCAGAACTCCGGGATGGGTGTAAGTTACTCAAATGCTTTATTTACACAAACACACAGAAATTCAGGAGCTCTCCCCGGCATACACCTAATGTGGGAGAGACGTGAAACTAACTGGGCTTACTGAATGGACAAACATGCAAGACAGCAGCGAACAACCAATGACGCGACAACAAGCAGAGAAAACACAAGACTTATATACACAGGAGGTAATGAACAAATGGGAAACAGCTGGGAGGGAAACACAGGAAACAAAACTAAACCCAAGGCACACAGACCAAAGACTTACCAAAACAAAACAGGAAGAAACCTAACATTGTACACAAAGACTAAACACCTACGGGTAAACAAAAGCGCAGGGAGACAGAAACCACAATAACAGAACTATACAACAGGAACACAAAACACTGGGCCATCGGCCCAGGACCATGACATGAGGTCACTGAGGTGGTTAAATAAATCCTTGGTGGCAGGGCCCCTGGAGTGGATGAGATTTGCCCTGAGTTCCTGAAGGCTCTGGATGTTTTAGGGTTGTTTTAGTTGACATGCCTCTGCAGCATCATGTGGAGAACTGGGCGGTTCTTCTGGATTGGCAGGCTGGGGTAGTGGTCCCAATCTTTAAGAAAGGATACCGGAGGGTGTACTCCAACTATCGAGGGATCACACTCCTCAGCGTACCTGGTAAGGTCTATGCCAGGGTGCTGGAAAGGTGGGTTTGTATTGTTCCTCAGATTCAAGAGAAACAATGCGGTTTTTGTCCTGGTCGTGGAATGCTGGACTCGCTCTTTATCCTCTCGAGGATATTCGAGTGTGTGTGGGAGTTTGCCCATCCAGTCTACACTACATGTGTTTTGTAGACTTGGATAAAGCATTTGACCTTGTTCCATGAGGTATCTTGTAGGGGGTGCTGATAACAAACATAAAGTGGTTTGAGCAAAGTCTGTCTGCAAAGCTCATGTTTGCTCTGTCTTTTTCATTAAATTTAGCTTAATTTCCAGAAGCTAGTTTCATCCATGGGTTTCAGAGAGGAATTCTGTTGTTAACATATCAGTGTCTTCTGTATGAATGACAGAGGAGAGTCTGCCGAGCTGTCACAAGTTAAATTTTGTCACAGATTACCTGCTATAGAAAATCTGACTGAGTGTGACTGGATGCTGCTCAACATGGCTGCAAAGATACAGAAAATATCAGTGGATTGGATGTGATAGTTATTGATTTTTGCACACAGCTGACCATAGAGAGCAGAGATCACTTGTCGATAGCAGTGTTTTAGAAATTATTCTGCTGTACAGTTACATATATGGGTAAAGGAAAGTTACAAGCTTAATAGCACAGGCTAATGGCTGTGCCAATTCATTCTCATCCCATGGTTTCAAAGCTGCATTACTTTAAAATACTGCTTGAAACAGGGATGAGGTGTACTTTGGCATCAGTGTCTTGACTATAGTCTTCTTGCTCCATAACAGAGCAACTAAGTAGGCATTTGAAGGAGGCCACTTTCTGCTTGCACTTTGTTTTCTTTGTCCACACTTGCTTTTCACTTGCTTTCTATTGCTGGTTAGGTGTAGGTACCAAAAGTGTCTTGGTTCTGAAAACATAATACCTTTGGTAAAACATGTGACTTTATAACATAAACTTTGCATGGTAAAAAGCAACAGATGTCCATTGCATTTAAACATGACACCAAGGCTTCTTTACAAGGAGTGAAAGCTTATCTAACTGTTTTAGAATAACTGTGGTTAAACAGATAACTTTAAGCTTTTAATCAGAGAACATAGCAACTTCCAATCGACCAAAGTATAACAGTATGGTTATAAGAGTGTAACAGGGCAAATGAGAGTTCAATTACTATTACTGACTGACTATGAATATAATGGAAAGAAAAAACCTTCACGTCTAACAATTAACAATTTATTTCAGAGACTGAAGTTGGTCTTGGCAATTAAGAGAAAAAGAATATAACTGTCTTTTCACAGACAGTTGCCATCACAAAAATGTGCATGAGATTAACTCAAAAATGTTCATTGTGGTGATTTGTTGAACAAAACTCAACCAGTTTTCTCCACTGACAATATAATTATTAAAAAAAGCAGAACAATGTAGTCTAGCAACCTTACTCATCTACCAAACACAGAGACCATTTGATATAAAACTGTAATTTACTGAACTGTTTCTTTTGCTTTATTTCCAAGTATAACATCTGTGTTCACTCTTCACAAGAACTCCATGGCACACTTCACACCTCCACCATAATCGACATTGATTGCTCTGATTTTCACCTTCATCCCACTGTTTTCTTACTTTTTTTAATAATCAAATTAGCATTATTTTTGCCTTAAGATACAATTTCTCATATTACTGAACACTAAACATTTAACTATTAAAATAAATTAGCATTTTATAATGTCTTCAGAATTTGAATATATTCACTGGTCAAGTTAAGATCTGAGGATGGGGTATGTTTTCACTGTTTGTCTGCATTAAAAATAAAATGACCAAGTCAAATTTGCCAAAACTTTGCAGAGAGATGGAGCATGTGCTAATTAAGAACCACTTGCATTTTGATGTGGATGGGGATAAGCTTATTAAAAACAAACAAAAGAAAAAAAAAAAAAAGAAAACATAGTAGTAGGCCCCCTTTAGTTTTACAGTAAAAGTAATAAATGTAATACAGTAAATAATTACAATAAAATATCAAAAATACTATTTTGTTAATTGATAAATTAAAGTTAATTGAAAGTTATTTCTGGGTGATTTTGCCTAAGCACTCAAATGGAAAGATTTTGTCACTATTGGTGTTGTATCTCACTTTGTAGTGGCCTGCAGAAAAACAATTAAATTGACATTTCCTCACCAGACTGCATCATTACATGATGGTGAGTGAGGTTAATTCAATAAATTAGCAAGGGCAACAAGTTATGGAGGCCACCTCTAATCTGTATGATCGCAGCAGCTCTTGTTTCATTTGATGCTCATCGGTCTTCTTTAAACAGTAGATATTGTCAGCTACAGAAACTGAATGAAAATAAATCTGTCATCAAGATAAAGCACATACTGCTGAACAATTTAAAAATTTTTAAGGTGAAGGAATCACAGCATCACAGCACAGACCTCAACATAACATGTAAAAAGAATAAAATAAACTATTATTATATGTATATAATATATGCACAGATAGATAGTTAGATAGATAGATAGATAGATAGATAGATAGATAGATAGATAGATAGATAGATAGATAGATAGATAGATAGATAGATAGATAGATAGATAGATAGATAGATACAGTAGATGGTCCACACATTGACAGCACTATGCACTGTGGTCTTCCGTTGCCATAGCCCATCTGATTCAAGGCTGGGTGTATTGTGGGTTCAGAAATGCTCTTCTGCATACCTTGGTTGTAAAGAGTGGGCTTACTGTGGTTACTGTGGCCTTCCTATTAGCTCAGTGCAGTCTGGATATTCTTCTCTGACCTCTGATATGAACAAGACATGCTGTCCAGGGGCTTGTGCCCCTGGTAGGGTCTCCCATGGCAAATTGTTCCTGGGTGAGGGGCCTGACAAAGAGCAATTCCAAAGACCCCTATGGAAGAGTCACCAAGGGAACTGTTTACCCTGCCTGGGATAGGGTTACCGGGGCCCCACCCAGGAGTCAGGCCTGGGGAAGGAGCTTGAGGGAGAGGATCTGGTGGCCAGGCATTAGCCTGTGGTGCCTGGCTGGGCGCAGCCCAAAGAGCAGACATGGACCCATGTGTGTCAAGCGGTGGCCAAGCGTGGAGGCACTGGTGGACCGATCCCCGACAATTGAGACTGGCTATTCGGACATGGAATGTCACCTTTCTGGTGGGGAAGGAGCCTGAGCTAGTGCATGAGGTGGAGCGACACTGGCTCACCTCAATCTATGGCCTGGGCTCTGGAACCAGTCTCCTGGAGATGGGTTGGACTCTGTTCCACCCTGGAGTTGCCCTCGGTGAGAGGCAGCAAGCTGGGGTAGGTGTTCTTGTACCCCTCGGCTTAATGCCTGTATGTTGGAGTTTTCACCAGTAGACGAGAGAGGTGCTTCCCCGCGCCTTCGGGCTGGGGAATGGGTCATGACTGTTGTTTGTGCTTCGTTGCCAAATGACCCACCCTTCTTGGAGTTGCTGGGTGGGGTGCTCGAGGATGATCCATCTGGTGACGCCATTGTCCTGCTGGGAGACTTCAATGCTCATGTGGGCAATGACAGTGAGACCTGGAGAGGTGTGATTGGGAGGAATGACCTGCCTGATCTGAATGCCTGGCAGAGGCCCCAGTCTGTGAGATCTTCGACTCCCACCTCCGGCAGAACTTTGACAGCATTCTGAGGGAGGGTGAGGACATTGAGTCCAAATGGACCATGCTCCATACCTCCATTGTTGAGGCTGCTGCTCAGAGCTGTGGCTGCAAGGTGGTTGGTGCCTGTTGTGGTGGTAATCCCTGAACCAGATGGTGGTTACCAGGGGTGAAAGGAGCCATCAAGCTGAAAAAGGAGTCCTATTGGGTTTGGTAGTCTGTGGGACTCCAGAGGCAGCTGACGGGTATCGGCAGGCCAAGCGGAACGCAGCTCGGGCAGTGGCTGAAGCAAAAACTCGAGTGTGGGAGTTCGGTGAGGCCATGGAAAACGACTTTTGGACAGCCTCGAAGCGATTCTGGCAAACCATCAGGTGACTCAGGAGGGGAAAGCGGTGCTCTACTCACACAGACTATAGTGCAGGTGGGGCATTGCTGACTCGACTGAGGTTGTAGTAAGGCGGTGGAAGGAATACTACGAGGACCTCCTTAATCCCACTGACACGCTTTCTGTAGTGGAAACAGAGTCTGGGGATGAGGGTGATGACTCGGGGATCACTGGGGTGAGGTCACTGAGGTGGTTAAACAACTCCTTGGTAGCAGGGCCTCTGGGGGGGGGGGGGGGGGGGGGGGGGGGGTTGCCCTGATTTCCTGAAGGCCTTGAATTTGTAGGGCTGTCTTGGTCGACATGCCTTTGTAACATCGAGTGGAGATCTGGGGCGGTACCACTGGATTGGCAGACTGGGGTGGTGGTCCCCATTTTCAAAAAGGGAAACCAGAGGGTGTGTTCCAACTATCGGGGGATCACACTCCTCAGCCTCCCCGGTAAGGTCTACGCCATGGTGCTGGAAAGGAGGGTCCGTCCATTAGTCGAACCTCAGATTCAAGAAAAACAATGCAGTTTTCGTCCTAGTCGTGGAATGCTGGACCAGCTCTTCACCCTCTTGAGTATATTTGAGTGTTTGTAGGAGCTTTCTCATCCAGTCTATATGTGTTTTGTGGACTTGGAGAAGGCATTTGACCGCATCCCTCGGGGTATCCTGTGAGGGGTGCTGTGGCAATATGGGCTGTCTCCCTGTACAACCGCAGCAAGGGCTTTGTCCGTATTGCCAGCAATAAGTCTGGCTCATTTCCTGTGGGTATTGGACTTTGCCAGGGCTGCCCTTTGTCACAGATTCTGTTCATAATTTTTATGGACAGGATTTCTAGGCATAGCCATGTGGTGGAAGGTTTCCGCCTTGGTGGCCTCAGAATTTAATTTCTGCTTTTTGCGGCTGATGCGGTCCTGTTGGCTTCATCAGGTGGTGGCCTCCAGCTCGCAGTGGAATGGTTCGCAGCTGAGTGTGAAGTGGCTGGCATGAGAATCAACCCACTCCGGCTCAGGGATGAGTTGCTGTCCCACATGGAGGAGTTTAAGTATCTCGCGGTCTTGTTTACGAGTGACAGGGGAAGGGAGCGGGAGACTGACTGATGGATTGGGGCTGTGTCTGCAGTGATGCGGACACTGCACCTGTCTGTCGTCGTAAAGAGGGAGCTGAGCGTGAAAGCAAAGCTCTCATTTACCGGTCAATCTACGTCCCTACCCTAACCTATGGTCACAAGCTTTGAGTAGTGACCAAAAGAATGAGATTGCGAATATAAGCAGCAGAAATTAGTTTCCTCCAAAGGGTGGCTGGCCTCTGCCTTAAAGATAGGGTGAGGAGTGGAGCCATTCGGGAGGGGCTCAAAGTAGAGTCGCTGCTCCTCCACATCAAAAGGAGCCAGTTGAGGTGGATCGGACATCTGACTAAGATGCCTCCTGCCTGGACGCCTCTTGGGTGAGGTGTTCTGGCATGTTCTACCGGAAAGAGGCCCCGGGTCAAACCCAGGATACACTGGAGAGATATTTCTCGGCTGGCCTGGGAACGCCTTGAGGTCCCCCCTGGATGAGCTGGTGGAGGTGGCTGGGGAAAGGGAGAGGGAGGTCTGGGCTTCTCTGCTTAGGGTGCTGCCCCCGTGACCCAGGGATGGATAGATGGATAATCAACTTTTCCGAATGTCCTCTCCTTATTGAAGTGTTGTGGTTTCTGAGATAATGAAAATCCTTTTTGGCTTCAACAACCATGCCACATTCAACATCACTTAAATCACCTTTATTTCCCATTCTGTTGTTTGGTTTGAACTTCAGTAGATTGTCTTGACCATTTCTTCATGCCTAAATTGTTATGGTTCAGTAGGACTTTGGTTGGAATTTGTTTTCCTTCTGTTCCTCACCCTTTTTCATTACACCCAGGTAATAATTTGGATATTTTCTGCTCACAGCCTCCTGTCTGGAATCTCTGGTCCAGATCTGTCAGTTCAGAACTCCACAACTCTGTGCACTGGTCCTCTCTGGCTTTGCCATACCTGTAAGAAGTTATTTTCTTACCTGCTCTCAACCTGTGGACCTCAGGAACCCTGCTTGCCAACCAAGTGCTCCTTCTCCACTCCTAGCTGCAACAAGTAAGAATACAACCTGTCAACTTCACTCTCCCTTAAGCATCGTTAGGATTCAACAATAACATGTCCCCTCTTCTTTGGCACAGCCCCTGTGAAAAGCCAAAGCCCCACAGTTGATTTCACCCCCAGTCTCTCAATCATTTACTTTACCACAATAAAGGTTGTGCCACTGAGTACTGCTGTTTGAGTCTGCTATTTGGGTCCTGCCAGAACCTCATTATGACATACAGTAAAGGCATTGAGTTGCTGCCATGTGGTTGGCTGATTAGATATTTGAAATGATGAGCAAATGAACAGGCATACCTAACAAAGAGTGTATATCACTGTTAACGTGACCCTTCACTGTTGCTATATTTTGTTTAATAGTTAAAAAGGTTGCTCTGTTTAGTTATGAAAAACATCCATGTGGATACTGGTGCAAGAATCTCAAATCCAAAGTAAATATTTACAGCAAAGTTGGAAAGAAAAAAAGTAAAACTTTTTCAAATTTAGTAGAAATATTTGATAAGCAGCACAGGAAACATTCTGTGGTTGGCTAAAGTGTAACAAATAATAAAGATAGCTTCTTTCAGCTGCTCCCTTATTCAAAAGGGCTCACCACAGCAGGTAGCTCTGCATGTTTGATTTAGTAGCTTTTTACATCAGATGCCCTTCCTGATACAACCCTCAAAGGATTTATGTCTCCTTCGTGGAAAGAACCAGGGAGCTTTCACTTCTTAGGCAACTGTGGAAACCGCTACACGATGAAGCTGCTCAAAGCTGCAACAAATAGTAAAAACATAAATTGCTAAAGATGTAATAATTTTAAGGGTCCATTATTGACACTGATGGGTAAATTGCTGGAACTGAATATCAATGTTTTCTCTTTACTGTGTGCTATTGTATGTACTGAATAACTTTGATACTGACCTGCTCATTCCCAGTCAAGTTGTAAAGCCTTAAATATGAAAAAGACTAATATCCCAGTGTTCAGTAGGGTGGGATCTGGATCACATTAAAACATCTATTTGAGTGTTTTTAACTCATATAGATGTTTTAATTTGATCCAGATCCCAATTGTTCCCACATAAGGTTTTTATTTTATTTGTGTTATTTTGAACATAAAACTCTTCCTCAGACTTCTGATGTATACAGAGAGTTACCATCCTCATAAATGGTGATTATCACCCCTGTTGTATCTGATCCTACTGGGAGACTTCAGGGCTCACATGGGCAATGACAGTGAGACCTGGAGGGGCGTGGCTGGGAGGAACAGCCTGTCTAATCTGAACCCTGATTGGTGTTTTGTTAATGGACTGTGTAAACCACAGTTTTTCATAACAAAAGCCATGCTCAAAAAGTAAGGATGTCCATGAGTGCACGTGGCACCGGGCCACCCTAGGTCGCTTGTTGATGAATGATTTTGTAATTGTATCATCAAATCTGGAAGGCCTGGGTTCGATTCCACCTTGGCCCAGGCCTTTCCCTCTCTCTGTGTGGAGTTTGCATGTTCTCCCCGTGCTTGCGTGGGTTTCCTCCAGGTACTCCGGTTTCCTCCCACATTCCAAAGACATGCACTTACTGGGGTTAGGTTAATTGGCTAGTCTAAATTGCCCATAGGTGTGAATGAGAGTGTGAAAGTGAGTGTGAAAGGTTGTTTGTGTTTCTGTGTTGGCCCTGTGACAGGCTGGCGACCTGTTCAGGGTGTACCCTGCCTCTCGCCCTATGACAGCTGGGATAGGCTCCAGCCCCCCCCCCGCGACCCTGAACAGGATAAGCGGAAGCGAAGGGAGGGATGGAGGGATGGATCATCAAATCTGCAGTCGTACATTCTGGACACTTGGGTGATGAGAGGAGCTGAGCTGCCAACTGATCACCTGGTGGTGAATAGTTCCCAGTTGTGATAAAAATACTCAATGACATAGTGACAATTAAAGGTGATTTTTTTTTTTTTTTTTGGGATGGGTATAAAGTGATCATCAGCTTAAACTATGAGAATAAGATTTTAAGGCAGGGAAAAAAAAAGAAGAAAAACATGAACAGAGCAAATGAATGTTGGACCTTATCCTGAATCTCCCCAGCTAAGTAATGAATTCATAATTATGTGGCGAGAGACAATTCTTTCTTATTTAATACACCAGACCTGAGACTGATAAAAGAGAGTAATACAAATCAGTTAACACCATGGCCCTTCAAGAGCTTTTTACTGAGCTCTTGGAAGCAAGGGAGGAGTTGAAAATTTTCTCTCCTCTTAAATCAAAAGCACTTTGACTTAGACAACCACCAAAAGAGCCATATCTGTAAGTAGTTTTCCCAGCTGTGAATACAAATTATAACCATGAGATTAAACTATGGGACTTTCTTATAGTACAGTAGTTGAAGTGTCATTGTCCAGACCTGTAGTATTTCATCTGTGGAAACAAAGTGATTTGTCAAAGCTTTATTAGGTCTGTCCTTTAGGGTGACTGCAGGAAAAGATATGCTCCAGTAGAGCAACAGATAGATAAATTAAAGAGCGTGGTGTGTGACACGGACAGAGACAGAACATGGATCTGCATTTGTATGAGCTGTAAATCATGGTTTATATTTTTTTAAAGACTAAGAAATTTAAAGGGCAAAATGCAACCACCATGAAAATAGGCTGCCTTTATTAAAGACATTATGCCATCATACATGCTCCTAATCTCACATTGCCCTCAGCCAGGTGAAGATATTCAAGTAGCACTGTTCGAAGCGGCAACTGCGAGGAGACTGGAACAGACATTAGGGAGGGATTAGAAGACCAGAAGAGGGCCATGGCGGCATTTTTAGCCATTTCCCACTGTTTTCCTTTACCATGTGCAACACACAGCAGGAAAAAGTCTGCTTCAGCCCTTGTTAGCACTTCTGATTATATTCTCAGTGTGGTTTAGGCAAAGATCTGCCTGCACAGAGCAAAAAGGACAGTACACATGATGGCAACCTGAGAGTGAAGAATGCACTGGAAAATCAGCTGTGCTATTTGCACATTAACACATTTGGCCATGACATGGACCTGAGAGCTGGCACGTTAAAGACTGGCTAATCTATTGTCTGACTGTTGGACATTTGAGCACTCACATGCATCTCGGTGAGTAATGTTTAGAAAGGTTCAAAGCTGCAGTGCATGTGTGAAAATGGAATTTGAGTGTGGAAAAATTCACCTGAGCTTGAGAAGTACGCCATACACAGCAGTGACTTTACACCAAAGCCTTTTAACGTGTTGATTGTTGACATTCCTCATTGTGAAGGTATACCTCGGGTCATGAAAGAATGCAATCTATTATGTTGTGGATTTCAAAATGAGAAGAAGAAGAAGAAGAAGAAGAAGAAACAGCCTTTATTGTCCCACAGAGGGGAAATTTGGGTGTAACAGCAGCCGCAGTTATTATAAATATAAGTAAAAATATAATAATTCACACTATTAAGAAAAGAATATAAATATATATAAAATCAACAAACAAGATTAACCTTAATACTACTAATAATAACACTATATACTTATACACTATATACTATAGTGTCAAAAATAGCATTTCATTTGACATGGAGACGGTATCGTTATTGATAGTTTTCACATTATAAACGCAGTAACTGGTTGCTGTAAACTCTTATATCCATACTGGCTATTATAGTAGAAGAGGTATGTCTTCTAACACTGTTCCACTAATGAAGTTTAGAAATGATTCAGTTAGTCAAGTGTTTGCAGGAGGCATATTGAGGAAAATCTGTGTTTAAGATGTTAAATTTTCTATAAAATTGCTTCATTATATTTATTATAATGCTGCAGAAATTAAATCACCCACAGAAACAATGTTAGGAGACAGATTTAAAGGTGCTATAAAGAAGTTTTTAAAGTCACAGTGTGGTTTGAATTCAAGGATGCAACTTTGAGAGTCAACCTCAAGTAAATTTTATGTGTTAGTATAGAATGGATTATAGCATGATCACAACACTGTTTTCTATTGCCTCCACCTGATGTTCCAAAAATGCTAACTGGAAAATAACTGTTTACTTATTATTTTTCATTTATCCTTTTTTTTTTTTTTTAATCTACTCATTTGAATGACCTGTTTTTATTTTTCAGACTGAGACACCAGGTTAATCAACTTTCTAAATAAAATTAACTTTCTACGTAAATAATCAACCTTCAAAATAAAGTATCTTCCTATAGGACTTTTAATTCTAATGGAAACATGATATAATGCAGGATGAAAGAAGTTCATATTTATGATGTGGACATAGAGGAGCCCATTTTATGTGCAAATATACAATTTAAATATTATCAAAAGTACTATTACTACTGACTAGTACTATTACTACTATAAAAGTAGCAGATGGGGTTGTTAATGTGTTTCAGCTACTTTTATGTTGATGAAATTAATAACAGGTGCACTAAAGGGGCAACAATGAGACAACCCCCCAAACAGGAACAGTTTTACAGGTGGAAGCCACTGAGATTTTTTTCCCTCCTCATGTTTTTTTTTCACTAGTCTTGCATTTGGCTAGAGTCAGTGTCACTACTGGTAGCATGAGGCGATACCTGGACCCTACAGAGGTTGCACATGTAGTCCAACTCCTCTAGAAAGGCGCATCAATTGACAGAAGATCTGCTGTGTCTCCCAGCACAGTCTCAAGAGCATGGAGGAAATTCCAGGAAACAGGCAGTTGCTCTACAGTGGCCTGAGAGCCTGATGTCCTCTAGTGGGCCCTGTGCTCGCTGCCCAGCACCATGGAGCCTGATTGGCATTAGAATACCAGAATTGGCAGGTCCACCACTGGTGCCCTGTGCTTTTCATAGATGAGAGCAGGTTCACGCTGAGCTTATGTGATAGACATGAAAGGGTCTGGAGAAGGCGTGGAGAACATTATATTGCCTATAACATTGTTCAGCATGACAGGTTTGTGGTGGATCAGTGATGGTCTGTGAAGACATATCCATGGAGGGACACACAGACCTCTACAGGCTAGGCAATGGCACCCTGAATGCCATTATGTATTGGGATGAAATCCTTGGACCGATTGTCAGAACCTACACTGGTGCAGTGGTTCCTGTGTTCCTTCTGGTGCATGACAATACCCAGCCTCACGTGACGAGAGTATCCAGGCAGTTCCTGGAATATGAAGGAATTGATACTACTGACTGGCCCCTACACTCGTATCCTCTAAATCCACTAGAACACATCTTGGACATTATGTTCATCTGACGCTGCCAGGTTGCACCTCTGACTGTCCAGGAGCTCAGTGATGCCCTGGTCCAGATCTGGGAAGGAGATCCCCCAGGACTGTATCTGTCATCTCACTAGGAGCATGCCCCGACAATGTCAGGCATGCATACAACCACGTGGGGGCCACACAAACTACTGAGTCCCATTTTGAATTGCTGCAATAAAATTTTGTCAAAATGGACTGCTGCATCATTTTTTTACTTTGATTTTCAGGGTGTCTTTGAATTCTGTAAATTGATCATTTTCATTTCTATTAAACGATGTGGCTCCCTTCTTTCCTAACACAGTAACACAGTAAATATCAGTATAGATATCCAGCATGATTCTTTTCCCATTGACATCTGATGTGTTTTCAAAATGTTCCTTTAAATTTTTTGAGCAGTGTATGTGTTTGTGATTCTGAGGGCTAGAGGTTAAACCTACTCACTAAATGAAGATGCTCTCATTCCTCCCACAGCAACCGAAGACACTCACTTCACATCCTCCTCGGTGAGCCCACAGTGGGACATGTATTGATTCTGACACACAACCACACATAAGCATCGCCTTAAGTGTTGATAGGAGGGATTAGTACATAGATAGAGGAAAGGTACAAAATGCATGAAGGGTGGGGGAAGGCAGATATGCTGAAAAGCTATAGTGCAGCTGGAGAATTGATGGAAAGAAGACAGTTTTAGACAAGGTTTTCTGTGACACTCGAGGGAATAACCCATCTGCTAAATATTTCACAAGCTAAAGTCGCCTCAACTTTACTTAAAGGAACTTTCCAGTGTGTGAATACCTTTTGCTTATTTATTCATTTTTTTTTCATGGTAGACTGTGTGGACTGTGTCCATAATGTGAATGTAATTAACTACAGTTCCTTTCTAGGTATGATTAGTTTAATTGTAAATACATTTAAAAAAAAAAATTCTACTTTTGAATCATTAAGTTTTTTTTTTTTTTTATGATATGTGGTTTGGTTAACAGCTTGCTACCATAACAGTGTTTCTCACACCTCACTTGTCATATTTGATTTGAAAAGACAGAAATTACAATTGTCAATATCCTCAGTTCGAGGCTTCAAAACAGAACTTCCGGGCTCCCAGGTTGCTCAGTGGGGAAGAAGGCGACCACATGCATATGCTGCATTGCGGTGCGGGCAGCACGTGGCTTCCCCTGTATCTTTCCTCCATTTCCTGTCTCCCTCTACTGCCGATAAAGCCGCTGTGGCCCAAATAAAAAAAAAAAAAAAAACAGAACTTCACAAACAGTCAGAGACATCAGTGACTTCATTCATGATGCATTCCCTCGATGGAATGTGTCATATTTGTTTCAAATCTTCCAGCACTCCCTAATTAATCAAGAGATCGCCTCAATTCTTGAAATATGATCACAACACTGGCATAATTAAACTACTTTCGGCTGCTCTGGATGCCATTGCTGATGCAACTGCAAAGTGATTTTGTGTCGCCTCCTGGGATCTTTCATTTGTTGAGCAAATGTGTAAACCATGACACTATGGAGATGTAACAGATCATTGACAAATGGCATCACGTGTTCAGTATCTTGGTAGCTTGGTCATGCATGGCTGCCTGTGTCTATCTGGGCTTCAAAATTAGGTCGAAATCATTAAGTCCTGTAACCTATAATGGTCATTTGCTCTATTTTGTTCATCTGGTACAAAACACAGAAGATTACAAGAGACAGGTGTCCATGTCATCTGTTTTGTCATTGTCTAGCCTTGGTTCTGCATGTCATCCAATGGTTTACATTATTATTTTCTTTTTTTTTTTTAGATTTTATAAAAATCCCACTGCTCTGTAAGGGAAATTTCTGTGCTGAACAAGCTTTTTGAATGTTCACATGTACAACAATTCAATGCCATATATCACTCTATATGGCAGTTACACCAACAGCAGGCATACCTTTCTCCCTGGTTCCTTTCAGGCTCACTCTCACCACACCGTGAGCCATTCAGAAAGCAACACTGAATAATTCTCTTTTCACCTCTATCTGGCCTTGACAGGCAGTGACTGGGACCCTGCAGCTCAACACTGCTGAGTCTGTGCCCCTGTAGTACATAGCATGCCATTCTCCCTGTTGGTTATTCAGCCTGCTGCTGTTTTCAGTGTCCCGTGCATCCCCCTAACATTATAGCTACACTTGTTTTTAGCTTGCTGGTCAGTAGCATCTTTTCTGCACACTAAATGTTGTATTGGGGACCTGTATCTTTTAACCAACGGAGCTACTCACTACAAGTGTATTATGACTGCCTGGGTCGGGTACGTGCTGAAGTGTCTCTCTTGAGTCATTTTCTGCCTTTCTACACATCACTAAAGGCTTCAGAGTATTTCTTTCTCAGCTCCATTCATGTACGCCCTTTAAATGCTGTTTGGCTTTTAGGTGTCCTGGAAAGAGCAAAGAGAAGAAAATTATTTAGCTTCAAGCGTTTTCTCCCGTCCCCACTGCCCATTCTGATTTCACCCAGCAGTCGCATCATACAATCTGAAATAGCACAAGCTGTCACTAACAAGAGTGGTCCAAAGGGAAAAAGTGATACAAACAAACAAAATAATAAAATGTGCACTAAAAAAATGCACTACAAATCTAGAAATGCTGCAAAAATTGATACATTATTAAAAAATAATAACACCAGGAGAGGAAATATCATTTTGCTTAGAGTTATAGGCACGAAACAAAACAACCTTTCATTTTGATTTTTAAATTCTGTTAATCTATATTTCTAAGAACTAATTCATGAGGTTCTTTTGCACTGCCCATGTCCCCTTCAAAATCATCTCTAACTCAAAGGTTGCTTTAGGTTGGAGCATACGTTTAGATTGCTCCCTGAATGTGCCACTTACAGTTGCACTTTGCATCACGTGCACTAGATCTCCTCTGCTGTTTCAGGGCAGATACCCTTCAGCTCAAATTTCAGTTTGCTGAATGAATCAATCCTAAATCTGGCACAAAGGACAGATGTTGAAGGGCAATAATGGCAGTTATGGCCAACAAATCCTGCCCTTTTTTATTTTGGTGAGGTGCACGCACAATGACATGTGCCACAGTTCTCCTTCAAACACCTCCGGGCTTCACAGTAGAGCTCAGTGTTGACAGTCTGACCCTTGGGGACATGTTTACAGTGCACAACCCTGTGAATCTCAAGCATGCTCCTGACCTGATGTGTTGCCCTCAGACTTAGACACTGTGCACTCTTTACTTTGGCTGACACACAGTTCTCACTTATGTGTAGAAGTTGGAACTCTTATGACCAGTGATGATGATGATGAGCTGGCCTATGTCTGCACTCTCTCTTCAATCCACCTTCCTGCCTGTTTGCACCTTCCACTCAATTGTGAGTAAAACAACTCGTTCTTTCTTAAGTAATTAAAAGTAATTAGATTTAATAAAACATTTAAAATGCAAACTTAAGACTTTCTGAATAATGTGGCAGACATTTTATATACAATAAATGGAAATCAGCTGTTTGCATTGCACAATGAAAGCTGCTCAATGTTCACACTTGCATTTTCATAAAAGCACAGTAACATAAGGAACACAGAGATAAACCAGTGACAGCAAGCACAAACACACTGACACAGTCGTTAATCTGAGACTGTTGAGAAAATGGTTTAAATGAAACAGAAGGTGTTTGTTTCAGAAAACTTAAAGGTACTGTTCTCAAATTAATAAATATGACAGTTGAGGAACATGCATTGTCTGTCATGGTCCTGGGCTGTTGGCCAGGCGCTTTGTGTTTGTTTTGATATACTGTTATGTGTTATGTTGGGCTACTGGTTTTGATTCCCTGTGTATTCTTTGGTTGTGGACATTTGTGTGTTTATTATTTATCCCCTGCCCTTGCGTCAAGTTCATGTGTCCTAGTCCTGGTCTTTAGTGTTTATTGACTTCCTGTTTTATTTTGGTGTGTCTTTAGTTCTTGTGCGGTGTGTCTAGTTTTGCTTCCTGTGTCTCCCTCCCAGTTGTTCCCTATTGTCTCGTTACCTATGTGTATATTTTGCCTCAGTCGCCCTTTGTTCCTGGTCAGGTCATTGTTGATGTCCTTTGTTCCTGTTGTGTTCCTCATGTCCTGGAATCACATCGTTGCCTTTGTCCATGTCAAGTTAAGTCAAGTTTAATTAATGAGTTGTGTATGGTGCCACTGGCTCTCGACCCGCCCTGTGGATCAACTCTTGTAAATAAAGCTTAAATTTAGAATTAAATGTTTCGCCTTGTGTGACCTGCATTGGGGTCCTCTGCCTTGCCTGCCACAGCGCTACATGACATTGTCTATAAAAGGTAGCCTCTGGGTCTGAAAAGTTAAGCCAGTGTGAAAGTGCCTTATAACTGCTTTGCTATGCAAAAGCCAAAAATGAGATTAAAGCAGGGTATACGTTAAGGTTGGCCTATCTTTTGATTGACATGTTGCAGTATGAGCATACAGTGCTTCTCGGTTTTTTAAAACACTCCGCCTATTCATGATGCTCACCTTCAAAATTCCAATATGCAGACAGGAAAAGGCTTAAGTCTAGGTTTTAAAGCGAGATTTCATTGTGGTTATACTGATTATTTATAAGCACTCTATGGGAATAAGAAATTACTTAAATAAGAGCAACATCCCCACATGAAATCTTTGCAGCTTCATGATGTGTAATATATGCCAAAGGCTGTGCTATGAATAACATGTTAAATTTCCAGAGGAAATTTCACTGAACCTTTATGTGCAGATGGTCTCTTAGTGCATTTGGTTTGGGCTCAGTGTTATTCTCCAAAATCTAGTCTCTGAAAGCTATTTAAAAAAAAAAAAAAAGAAACAAACAACTACTGTACATCCACCTTTACAGCATATTGTTTTTATTTATTATTGAATCGTCTTTTGCCAGTGTCACACAGAATGGACACTTTGTAACAGAATAGCTAGACTCAAATGCCCTCCACAGTCTAATGCCACAGGGGAGCTTGTAGAGCACACATTTCTTGTCAATGTGTCCTACCCTGTAGCTAGTGATGTCCTCCATCCAACAACGAGGCGTCCACACCTGCACGGAGAGACAGAGAGAAGTACTGTAACATGGACAGATATCCTAAGGACAGTGTATCATTCATGTGTTCATACACATAGTTTGAATATACGTGTTGAAAAGGTGTTGAAAAATAGTGGGACACAGAGGGAAATAGGATGACAGAAATGCTGGTTCAGAGGCAAGTCTGGAAAAAAAAAAAGATGACAGGAAGTAGCTATGAAGCAAGTGTAGGCGCATCGAATTAAAAAAAAAGTGCAGAGCCTGTGGCATTATGGTAGCATTTCAGCCAGCTGAGGTGTTCATATGATGTGAAAGGCTTCACAATGTGACCACAAACCTCAAGAAATATTTTGATGAACTCTACAGCACTTCACATGATTGATTCGTTTCTGGTTTGTTGTTTTCAGGGGCCGATTTTTCCTGATTACTTTAGTTACACATATCAACAGAAATCCAGTCAACAGTCTAGCTAAACCCTATTCGACTGAACCTTCAGTCAGGACCACTATATGTAGCAAGCCACAAGGAATTATGAATGGTATTTATTTCAAACAATAGACCATATCAAATTCATATATATATATACACATATATATATATATATATATATATATATATATATATATATATATATATATATATATATATATATATATATATATATATATATATACACATATATATATATATATATATATATATATATATATATATATATATATATATAATATACTTGGTTAGGACACTCAGGAAACTCTGACTTGACTTAATGACTTGATAATAACCACTTTGGTAACCACATTCACTGATATAGCTGGATTACTGATATTAGGGTATGTGACGCAAAAAAGAAAGATACTGTATATCCCGAGTTTGTTGAATTTGCTTCTTAGTAGATCTTGAGCTTTACTTTGTGGCCTGCCCGAACTAATTCTATGCTCCACTATTGGTAGCACTATTAAAGCTTCACTTCAGTTTAGCTCCACAGCTGTTGCAAAGAATGGCCTCCATTGGAGCTGCATTCATTCATTCATTTCTACTTTCACACGTATTAAACAAATTTAGCCATGGGGTTTCTGCCTATCCAAAGGACAGCGTGTGCAGTTCTTTGCTTCTCCCAAACTTTTATAACAATCAGAACAAGAATGAGTAATGGCTGCAAAAAGAAAGACAAAGAGGCTTTTAACAAAAGAGGATTAGAACAAAACAGTGTGAAAAAGTGTGTATGCGTGTGAGGAGGGTGGGGGAGTGGCAGGGAGCTGAAAAGCCAGGCTAAGACATGAAACATACGGAAAGAGCGATAACAGGATGGAGAAGGAGAGGTACTTGCTCCAGCTAGATTTAGCTGAGCAGGGTCCCTTGATATGTAAATGCGCTTCTGCACTATGAATCTTTGATGGCAGCTGAGGCTTGACGTGCAACAGCGGCCAACAAAGCATGAAATATACATTACAACTTGAGGCATTGTACTGGAAGAGAAAGGTGTGAGGCATGCACACAAACATTTATACACACTGTTCTGAGGGATCTTGTGCTGTCACTAAAACACACAGAAATGCACTCTAAGGGCAAGAGTTCACCCTTGGGTCAGAAACTTGAAGGGTGACAGAAGAAAAAATTATATAGGAGACTGCTTGTTGATGTTCATGTGTTTCTAATTGAGGGAGTGCAACTGTAGGTTTGTCAGTTGCATAACATTTATGAGATAGGCGTGTATACATTTGTCTAAATTTTGTTTTAAAAAAAACCCCATAAACAATGCAGTATGTGTTGGAGGAAAATAATTTTGAATGCATGCTCCTTGGATGCTTTATCACTCACTGTGGTCTGCCATTGTGCTGTTCCTGACAAGGCTGAGTTATAGCTACAGCTTTTAATGAAGACAATTTGGTTGTTGGAGTGGTTAATTGGTGTCATTTTTAACCACAAGTTGGGATTATATATTTTAGATTCACTCTAATTAAATTTGCACCCATTCTAGATTTCTCATTTTCAGTTTTCAGTGACCTGAAGATTATAGCAGGTTGGCTTCTGTAGACTTGTGTATCCGACAATGTTAGTTGTTCACCTTCTTCTAATATATCCCATTCACATTGATTTTCCCCCCTGAATTTGTGAAATTGGGTTTCATTGTATGAATATATGCTCACTGGCCACTTTGTTAGATGCACATGTTCAACTGCTAATCAACACAGATATGTAATCAGCTAATCACATGGTAGAAACTCAATGCATTTAGACATGCAGACGTGGTCAAGTTCTTTCTTCAAATCAGCATCAAAATGTTTCATGATGCATGGATTGATCCTAACTTGATGTAACTTGGGGGGGCATAATGGTGTGGGTGATGTTTTCTTGGCACACTTCGAACACCTTGGTACATCATTAAAATGCCACAGCCTACACAAGTATTGTTGCTGTCCATTCCTTTATGACCACATTGAACCTATCCTCTGATGGCTGCTTCCAGCAGGATAACACGACACGTCACAAAGTTACACCAGGTCTGATCATCACAGACTTGTTTCCTGAACAGTGAATTCACTGTATTCAGATGGCCTTCATAATTGCAAGATCTCAATACAATAGAGCACCTTTGTTCTAGCAAAGGTGCTCAATACAATAAAGCACCTTTGCTAGAACAAGAAATTTACATTTTGGATGTGTAACTGACAAATCCACAGCAACTGTGTGCTGCTATCATGTCAGTATGGACTACAGTTAAGGCAGTTGTGAAGACAAAAGGGGTCCAATCTGATAATAGCAAAGTGTAACTGAGATACATGTATTTAAAGCCTGTTTTCAGACATTGCTCACCCATAAGCCTGCTACCCAAAATAAGCTCTGTGCAAAAGTTTAGAGAAAGTCAATACTGTCACTCCCCAATGTTGAGCTTGAGGTCAGAGCCTTGATAAAATCAGTTGGGTGCATATTAATGTGAAGATTCAATCATCTGACAAACCCCAAAACATGACAGCTGGGTAAAGTCCAAGTTTATAAGTAGTGTAATCAAACAAAGTTCATAACAGGCAGAAAAGCAAACAAATCCAACAAGAGCGAAATACAGATCAGAGTACCAAGACAGATAAACAGTCACGGTGGGCAAGCAGGCTGGATGAAATGGCACAAGCACATGAGAAAATAGCACACCAGGGTGTTAATACACGTGTACAGCAATGTGAAGGATGCATACAAGGCTGTGCCCCGCCCACATTTTGGACAGTCCGACCATATTTCTGTGTTCCTCTATCCAAAGTACAGGCAGCTCCTCAAACAAGCCCCCCCAGCAATTAAAAGCATTAAAGTTTGGAGTGAAGAGACTGATCTGCTGCTTCAGAACTGCTTTAATGCCACAAACTGGGATGTGTTTAAGAATGCTGCTCTGAGAGAGGACAGTTCTGTGGATTTAGAGGAATATGCATCAGTGGTTACCAGTTATATCAGCACATGCATTGATAATATTGTCCCCACCAAATGCTGCAAGATATATCCCAACCAGAAACCATGGATGAACTGTGAGGTACGCTCCATGCTGCATGCACGCTCAACTGCATTTGCCTCTGGTGACACGGAGGGCTACAGAAAGACCAGATATGACCTACGTAGATCCATCAGGGAAGCCAAGAGGCAGTACAGACTGAAGCTGGAGGGATATTACAAACACTCTGATTCCCGACGCATGTGGCAGGGCTTGCAACACATCACTGACTTTCAGCAGAGGAACAGCAGGATCACAGCCTGCAACAACGCCCTACCAGATGAGTTGAACCAGTTCTATGCTCGCTTTGACACCCTCAACTCCATCCAACGTAGAGAGATTCTACTACCGGAGGCAACACAGAGCTCTTCACCCACTGTAACATCGACTGAGGTGTGCAAGGCCCTGAGGAGGACCAACCCCCGAAAAGCACCTGGCCCCGACAACATCCCTGGCCGTGCTCTGAGGGTCTGCTCTTCAGAGCTGGCCGAGGTTTTTACAGATATTTTTAATTTGTCCCTCTCCCAATCATCTGTGCCCACATGCTTCAAGTCCACCACTATAGTGCCCCTCCCCAAGAAAACCAACACAACCTCTTTGAATGACTATCGTCCCATTGCACTCACTTCACTTGTAATGAAGTGCTTTGAGAGGATGGTCATGTCCCATATTAAAGGATCCATTCCGGACACATTAGATCCCCTGCAATTTGCATACCGTCAGAACCGTTCAACTGATGATGCTGTTAATGCAGCCATCCATACAGCCCTCTCACACCTTGAAAATAAGGACACTTATGTTCGAATGCTGTTTATAGACTACAGTTCAGCTTTCAACACTGTCATCCCAAGCAGGCTGGTTGAAAAGCTGTTCACCCTCGGAATACCACCCTCCCTCTGCCGCTGGGTCTTGGACTTCCTTACAGACAGACCTCAGGCAGTCAGAGTTGGTACCAGGACATCAGAAACAAAGACAGTGAGCACTGGGACCCCACAAGGCTGTGTGCTTAGTCCTCTCCTGTACACCCTCTTCACCTACGACTGCATCCCCTCCCAAAGCAACACCTCCATCATCAAGTTTGCTGACGACACCACCGTCATTGGGCTGATTACTGGGGGAGAGGAAGCAGCTTACAGGGAAGAGGTGGCCCAGCTGGTGTCCTGGTGCCAGGAAAATAATCTCTCCTTAAATACAGAGAAGACTAAGGAGATGATTATTGACCCGAGGAAGAGAAGAGACCAGCATGCTCCATTATTCATCAACGGGACTCAGGTGGAGAGAGTGAAGACCTTCAAATTCCTTGGCACCCACATCAGTGAAGACCTCACCTGGACCTACAACACAACACAGACTGTCAAGAAAGCTCAGCAGAGACTCTTCTTCTTGAGGAAACTGAGGAAATTCGGATTATCCCCTAAGCTCCTCAGCAACTTTTACAGATGCACTGTGGAGAGCATCCTGACAAACTCCATCACGGTGTGGTATGGAAACTGCACCAGTCAGGACAGGAAGGCTCTCCAGCGTGTCATCAAAACAGCACAATTCATCTGTGGAGCTGCCTTCCCATCACTACAGGACACTTATAATACCCGGGTAATAAAGAGGGCACACAACATCATCAAGGACCGTACCCACCCACAGCACACACTGTTCACACTCCTGCCGTCTGGCAGACGTTACAGGAGTGTAAAAGCAAGAACAACCAGACTAAAAAACAGTTTCTATCCACAGGCCATCAGGCTACTGAACCACTGACTGATTACCAAACTGTGATTACCTGCCTTTCTTTCATCTGTATATATCTGTATATATTGCACTTGCTTTATTATTTATTTATTTTTATTTTCTACTTTTACTTTCCTAATATACTAGTTCTTAAATTTTATTTTAACTTAGTTGCTTATTTCAATTGTTTGTAAAGCAGTCGCAAGTAAGAATTTCATTGCTCAGCATAACCACAGTGTTTTGCGGTGTACATGACAATAAACTTCTTGAATCTTGAATCTTAATGAGGAAAGTCCAGTGGAACTGTAAAACTGCTTTAATGAGTATGGCAGGGGAGCTAAAATGGCTTGCTTCAGACGGTCCAGAGACATGCAATTAGTGGTTTTAGGTTAACTGGAGATTCTAAGCTGCCCATAAGTGTGAATGGCTCCAGTTGCCCCCCCCCCCCCCCCAAAAAAAAGGTGTACATGGAACAGGATGGATGGATGGAATTTATGGAACAATACTAAAGATCACCACCAGCTTAAATTCAAATTGATAACAGCTACCCTTGACCAAACTGATATCTGTTGAGCTGTTTAAAATATTGCATTTGAAATTCCCTGCCACTTAATAATAAATAAATAAATAAATATTAAATAAATAGTGCGTGGGTATGTTTTCACCCCTTCTGCTATGCTAGGTAGATGCTCTAATGGCAGGTTTACTGACATCTTCATACACATGGGAAGGTGACATGAATGAAAAGGAAAAAAAAAGGTTCTGCACAGCGTGTGTAGGTGGGACTGTGGTGTGACATTGGTGAATGAGTATGTCCACAGCCTCAGCCGGATGGAACACCAGGTTGCAGCACATGAAAAATTTACTTTCCTGACTACATTACGTATTAAAGTGCCATCAGATTTAATTTCTCATTAATAGAAGGTTGCTGGTTCTGACCCACTTTAACCTCGTCCTGTGTGTGAATGACAGCACGTCGTCACTTTGCCAGACTGATGCCATCTATGAAGTATTCCAAGTATTCCCTGAAAGGCATTTTTCTCCCAAACTTCTTTCTCATTTCAGTTTTTGTTAGTTTCAAATTTTATTATGACTAAACCACAAAAGAATTTATGAAGCAATCTATTCCAGAAGAAAGAGAGTAACATAAAATGTCTCAGAAAAAAATAAATAAATAAAAAGCAATTCATCAGAAAGAGATAAGTCAAAATTTACATTTCAGTTTGAATCATCTGAACTAAATGTCAGAATAAGTTAATATAAATCTGCCTACATGGTTTTTGTTTTTGTGGAATCTTCTGATGTAAAAAACATTTTTACTTTCTTCAGTTATTTTGTGTCTAGTTCTTTGAAATTTCCCTTTGCGCAGCATCAACTGAAAGCAGCAGCCAATTGCATCTGATCTGAGGAGAAGCTGGAAATAACCATTAAACA
This sequence comes from Archocentrus centrarchus, assembly GCF_007364275.1. Classification (NCBI taxonomy): domain Eukaryota; kingdom Metazoa; phylum Chordata; class Actinopteri; order Cichliformes; family Cichlidae; genus Archocentrus; species Archocentrus centrarchus. Next base: position 7,804,751 of record NC_044359.1, on the reverse strand, counting down.
TTTTGGTTTTCAATTTCCATAGCCTGACCAAGCCTTCAGTGTATTCGCTGTCTAGACTTTAAATCAAGCTCATTAGTAAGATATGAAGCAGGGATGAACCCGCCTGCTACTGTGGAAGTAACTTTTTATATAATTTTCCATTTTCAAATGCAGCCTAGTCAGAGAAGAGGTAAAAACAGGGAGAATTGTATTACGTAGGCTTTTTGAATCATTAGCAGGATGTGAGACACAGCCATAACTTTTAACATAGCTCCACTGTAATGCTAACCACTATTAAGTTAAGGTACTAAAGGGAATAATGAATGAAGAATGGATGTATATGCAATACTCTGTGTATTAGAGATGATTTATTTCACCATTGCAGTTAATTGACTTGTATTTAAAGTATTTGATTACACTGCCATTCCATCTATATAGAACAGTGGTGTTTAAGCCACTGAGATATAAAATGAAGAAAAAGTGAATGTCTTGCTGCATATTATTGCCCATATCAGTATTTTTTTCCTGCACTCATGGTTGAAGGTACTCTGCTGGGGCCAAGAACCAATTAACCCACCTGTACCACTGTGGGTTCTGACTGGTGTGACAAGCTCTGCAGGGCCAAACTACATAATAGTACTCAGCTCTTGGTGCAGTGGGACATCCTCCCTGCTGCTGAGCTGAATGAAACAAACTGAGCAGATCAGGACTCAGGGGACAGACAGTTCTGCTGCTAAGTGATGAGGACAATGTGACAACAGGTGATGATGGGGCCATTGTGTGAGTCCCACTTGTCCTTGCATGCTTGCTGGTATGACTTTGCTGTTTTGCGCTCCTTAACTTTCTCTCTCTCAAGGATTTTTTTGTTCTCCAGCAACTTTCTCAAATTGAACAGCGATAAAACCAAGGTTTTACCACTGGCACCAAATCCACCTTGTCAGAATGTTTTTCCCTCCTGTCAAGAGTTTGGGTGTCATCCTTGACAGCACGCTTTTTTTCCCCCAAGCTCACATCAGTAATGTCACTGGGTCCTCATACTTCAATCTTCATAACATTAATCGCCTTCATCAATCTCTCACACCCAATAGTAAAATCGACCCATTCTCTATGCTCTTCCTCCCAAGTCCATCCATGAATTTCAACTGGTCCAGAACTCTGCTCCACAGCACCTCTGAACTTTTGCACATCAACAAACCTATTTGCACTTTCAGGTCTTCTTCTTCTCTCCATCTCACTGTGCCTTCTACCTGTTTGACTATGGGGTCTAGAGCCTTCAGGTGCTTTCTTCCTCTCCTCTAGAACTCCTTTCCACCAGACATGCGTGACACTCACTCTCTCTCTCCACTCAAATCCTGTCACCTCTTTGAATATATTCTGAACTTGTTTTATTGAATTGATAGAAGTTTTCTTGTTTTTTTCTTTTTTTTTAAAACTATTCTGTGTTAATAAGTGACACTGAGTGTTGTGCCTAAAATAAAATGTATTATTATTATTATTATTATTATGTAAACACGCTTCTATAGCCAAGCGGAAGTGCACAATAGTTTTGGGCACTTCCTATTATTCTTCAGTTGCATTTTAGGAGGAAGACCTGCGAGCTGGATTTAAACAATAATCTTTTAAAATCCATCTTTCTTGCCTGGCAGACATGTTACTTTAGTGGAATGCACTGAAGACCTACTGCTGTGTTGGCACTGCCATTTGTAATCCATTTGCAGAGTGGAGCTCTATTAAAGGTGAACAAATATTCAGTGTGTAGTACTCAGGTAAACATCTTAAGCTCTAAAACACTAGGCACTCAAAAACAGTGCATCCTTCCTGTAGAGCACGAAGATAAAAGTCAAAGTAGAATACAATTCACTTTAAAGAAATTCCTCCTGTGGACAGAAGGCTCTCCAAAGAGCAGGAGTTCAGGAGTTCAGCAGAACTTTATTTTCAACAGTGGGTTAACTTTAATCAGCCATACCATGAAGATATAAGAGAGAGAGTTGTTGAAGTTAGATTAAGAAGAGAGATGATGATGACCAAACAGCAGTATGGCTTCATGCTGAGAAAGGTACCCCAGACACTGTACCTCCCTCGGTCCACCCACACACTTCTTTGGGTTGGCCTTAAGCTCTGCTTGCCTAAGAAACTCCGGTGCTGCAGCTCTGCCCAGGTTTCACTGTGGATGATGATATAATCCAGGTAGGCGGTGGCATATGCAGTGTGTGGATGCAGCACCATGTCCATGAGACACTGGAAAGTGGCCAGGGCTTGGTACAAGCTGAAAGGAGGGGCGACGAATTGGTACAAACCATACCAAGTGGAGACCACTGTCTTTTCCTTAGACTCTGGAGACAAGGGAATCTGCCAGTAGCACTTGGGGAAATCCAGTGTTGTAAAAAAGTAAGTAGAGCCCAACCAGCCTAGGAGTTTTTTGAACCAGGACATAGGCTACACATCAAACTGTGACACCTCATTCACCTTGCGGTAATTGACACAGAACCGTATACACCCATCTTTCTTCACCACAAGATCTGTGGGGCTACACCACGCACCGTGTGACTCTTCTATTACTCCCATCTCCAGCATACCGCCCAATTCTTTCGGAATTATTTGTCTCTTGTGTTCAGGTCACCTATAGTGCCTGGAGCAAATTCTTTGGTAACCTACCCAGTGTGTGCAGTTTTGCTCTCAGGTCCACAATGTATTGAATCTCATTTTAACTTTCCAGCACCACTCGAAACCACCATTTTCCTGCCAAACAGCAGTTCACAGGGACAAAATCCCATGGAGGCCTGGAGCACCCCCCCCCGCACTGCAAACAATAGGTCTAACTAGCGATGCCAATTGCACTCATCCTCATGAATGAACTTACCTATCATGGACCTTAATGTCTTATTCAGGCATGCCACCAGCTCGTCACTCTGGGAGTGGTACACGCTAGTCCAAATAGACTAGCCCAATAATTCGTGCAGCTCATTTAATCTGTGATACATGAACAAAGTGCCCTGGTCAGTCAGGATCTCTTTTGACACACTGACTTGGGAGATGACCTTAAACGGTGCTTGCACCACACTCTATGCAGAAATGCTGCACAATGGCACTGCTTTGGGATATTGCATTGCATAAGCCACTAGAACTAAAACAAAGTGATATCCCTGTGCACTCTGGTGAAATGGCCCAATGAGGTCCATTCCAATAAGTTCAAATGGGACCTCAATTAATGTTAACAGCAGAAAGTCACTTTTGGAATAGCTGGTTGGTTTACTAACTGGCATTTCAGATAGGACGCATGCCACTTACGTACATTCATCCGTATGCCCGGCCAGTAGAATTAGACCATAATTTGATCCAGAGTTTTCTCATATCCCATGTGACCAGCCATCAGGTTATAATGAGCTGCAACAACTGGGTGTGTTCCTCTCCAGGGCAAGTGTCACAACTTACTCAGTACAATCCCTAATGTCCCTAATCAACACAATATGGGACTGCGCTGCCTCAGGGTGCACCATGTGACCATCAGTTTTAATCACTTGGTTTAGTTTAATTTCCACTGGCACCATGGGATATTTGTGAATGTCACCATGCATTGGGAAGTGGGAATGAAATGTCAAGACCAGCAACTGTTGTTCCCCCTCCAATGACCCAGCTGGAGCCACCTGACCACCACCTCCCTGAGCCGCTGGCTGTAGGCAAAGGGTTGATCCCCAGCCTCCATCTGGGAGATGTGGAACTGTTGGTGGTGGTCCTCTGGGGAGAGACCTAACATCCAACATCACCCAACAGATGTGATCTAAACTCCCCTGCAAAGCTGGGGACAGACCCAGTGCTGCCGTCTGAGCCTCTCTGGACAGCAAAGGCAGCAATCGCACCGCCCACTCAGACCATTTGCACGCCGTTGCTGTGGCCTAAAACATATCCAGGAAGGACTATGGATCATTTGCGTCCCTCATTTTGTGAAGTGTAATGGTAGGAGTTATATTCATATATTACTGCCTGACTTTTAACAATTGTGCCTCATAGCTTGACCAAGAAAAATCTAGTCCTTTGTCCTGTCTGATACTCTGCTTAATCTGCTATGAGCTTTTACCTACTTTGCCTTCTTCATGGTGAGAATCACATGGTAAAGGTATTTTTGAAACAACACATCGGCTTGTCACTAGTACTAGTAGGCATGCAATTTTGCATTTAAGTTAGATATTGGTTGATTCTAAATTTAAAAAGGTACTTTTATAATTTAATAACAACAACTGGCCAGTCTGTTTACTTTAATTCTATGCTAAGCACCAGTTTCTAGTAAGACAGCTAAAATTTTGAGGAAATTAACAACAAACAGGTCAGTTATTTGAAAGTATTTCACCCAGGTTCCCCTTTAATTACTGAACCTGGCATCCTTTTTTCATCTGTTCCTAATTGCCATATGCAGCCCCTTTAATAAACAATAACACTTTCTGAGAATAATTTGACAACATAGCTATTAGTTTTCAGTTGTAACATCTGCCATTTTTGACTTTGGTTGCCCATGACAGACTTGAGATTTTCTTTCTGAAAAATAAAAATCAAAACAAAGTAATCCTTCAGTTGTCTTTATGTCTCTTAGTGGTGCAAGAAAGCGTTTGCTTTTTACAGTTAAGCTCTAATATTGCAAGTCTACTTTCTCTCCCAATTACTTGTAAATTGTTGATATTCATTTGAGCCATTAGCATGTGGTTGTTTTCATCAAGATAGCCATATTTTAATAATAATAAGGACACAAGGTCCACTTCACACTGATATACAACATGTCAGTGTGAAGTGATTTCAGGCCTTGCTGCTGTAAATAATGGTCTGGAACATTCATTCACCCTTTGACTCCATCTGCGCTCTGCCTTCACTCCTCTCGCTTCCCTTTTCATCTTCTGGATGCTTGGTGCAATAAAGTTCAGACAGAGTAATTACAGTGTGCCGACAAACAACACAGAACCATCCGACAGAGTGCAACTTCATATGCTTTTAAGCTACTTATTTTCCCCCAGCAGCAAATTAGACACTTTGTGCTAAATCGACCGGCCTCTCCCTTGCACGATCCCTGTCAGGGTTTAATTGTGTAAACAAAAACCCACACAGTCTGTCACCCTCCTCTACGCCCACTTTCTGCTGGAACAATATATGATGAAAAAAGTCTATCTGCTCGTCGTGCTGATTGTGTTGGCCTCTAGTGTTTTTTTTTTGTTTGTTTTTTTGTTTGTTTTTTTTTTTCAAATAAATAAAATGCATTATATTGATGCACATTTGATAATCAGTTTAAGCCTTTTGTTGAGTTTACTTTGTGTAAATTGACATCATGCAGTAAATGTGAGACCAGAGAAAATGAACTCATTAGTTCAGGAACATTAAAACAATGGTGAAAAAAATAAATAATGTTCAGGAACATAAAAAGCACAAACAGGAAAATTTGTGAACATAAACACAAATTAATAGATTAGAGCTTGTGACTCTTTCACAAACTGCTGAGATACCAGGTTGTACCATGACATAAATATGAAACACAAGATGAATGTATCTGTTATCTACTGTCAGAATTCCCATACTCAAACCACACAATGTGAGCTGTAAGTTGATTAAAATTTAAAATAAGTGTATAGTTAAATTAAGATATGAAATGTGATCATTGCTACTTTGTTAATTTTTGTTTTTTTTTCTCCTCTTTTCTACAATATCTACAAAATCTGCACAATTAAGCCAGGGTTATAAAGTTATGGTTATGACAAATAAATTCTGTTTAATTTATGTTTGGGCTTAGGTTATTAACACACTTGGGTAATATTGGGAAACAGTTCTGGTTTTGCTTGTACCTAAATGGCAGACGTGGTGTTCCGCATTAAGAAGACTGACTGCATAGTACAATTTCTACACAATTTTTCATGCAGAGAGCTTAAATATATTTTTTTTTATCTTTTGTTGCAAGGAGAAGTTTTAGATTAAAAAATAATATCATAACAACATTATTCACATGCTAATATCCTCAAAGAGACTAAGAATCAGTAAGTCTAGAATGGAATGTGAATAAATAGCTCTTCCATTTCTTGGCTTGACACTTTTCATTCCTTGTTCTTAAAAAACAAGCAAACAAACAAACAAAAAACCCCTCTTTGTTCAGTTTGTGTTATTTTTAGCTCAGCTCTTTGATGCATCTACTAAAAATCTTGGACAAGTTTGAATCTCGCTGACTGTGACCTGAAGGTAAAGGTCAAGTTCTACAAAATAAGTTAATGTTGGCCATAACCCCGCAACAATGTGACCCAGGCTGTTCAAGTTCACACCATAGACACATCTACTAAAAATCTTAGACGAATGCCAGTCTTGGTGACCTTGACCTCAAGCAAAAGGTCAGAAGTCAAGTTTTCTTAAAATCTTGATAAATGTGATAACTCCTGTACGATCTCACCTAGGATGTTCAAATTCACACCATAGAAGCATACTATTCATGCTAGACCCATCAAACTTCACTCTCTTCTTCAGTGACTTTAACTGTAACAGAGTTCGACCCAGCTCTCCATTTTCCGCGTTACAAATTGAAAACAGCAGAGTGTAGGCGGGCGGTTTATTCAAATGCGACAGCGCTGAGACCGGGCGTCTCAATAAGTGAAGCAAAAATAACTCCACTATGACTATGCTGTAGTCACGCGAGACTTTGTGAATCTCGGCAGTATCGTTAATGGCGGCGTGACTCTATCAGCAAACATTTGCGTGATTAGCCTTTTTTTTTTCTTTTTTTCGCCAATTTATAACTAGACAGGCTTAAAACTAAAAAATATAGGTAGTTTCTTAGCCTAACTTAAATTATTTTCAACAATCTGGAGGACGGTGAAGAGGACCTGGATAGTTTGCTGCAGTACATCGACGGGTGTTTTGAGCGAGTCGTCATGGGGAAAACAGACAAGACGCCGACTCCCTCCACCAGCAAAGCAACGCCGTCCACAAAAAGAAGCCGCCCAGAAGATTCCCCAGAGGCAACTTCGCCACCCACCACCAATATTGTGGACATTCTGGAGTCCATTAATAACAAATTGTCCAGCTTTGACGCCCGCTTGGCCCTGGTTGAAATCCTTCACAAGGAGTTTCAGGCCCTGCGGGAGTCAGTCGAGTTCAGCCAGCATCAGGTGGAAACACTGGCTGCTGAAAACGCTGTCCTCAGAGAGTCGGTGAATTCCCTCACCGAGGAAACGACCCGGCTCTCAGAAGAAAATAAGAAAATTAAAGAATCGATTATCGAGCTTCAGGCCCGCAGCATGAGAGAAAATCTTGTGTTTTCAGGTATCCCGGAGAAGGCAGAGGAGGACCCGGAGGCTACAGTGAAGGAATTTATCCAAACTCACCTGAAGCTCCCGGAGGACGCCGTGAAGACCATCGCCTTCCATAGAGTCCACCGCCTGGGAGGGAAGCGACCCGGAGCACGCAGACCCAGACCGATCGTGGCCAAATTCGAACACTTCAAAGAAAAAGAGCTGGTGAAGAGCCGCGGCCGGGAGCTGAGAGGGACGGACTTCAGCGTCAACGACCAGTTTCCAAAGGAGATTCTGGAGCGACGCAAGGCTCTATTCCCCATCCGGAAGAAGCTCATGCAGGAAGGCTCCCGGGCTGTCATCGCCGTGGACAAACTGTATGTAAACGGACAGCTTTACCGAGACAAAAACACCACGCCATGGCTCTGCTGATCGATCAGGTGATCTGTGTCCATATTAACGTTCTTTTCTGAGTTTTTTTTTTTTCTCAATCATCTAAACAGTACCATTAAATAGTCTAAATCTGTCTAAGTAGTACCATTAACGCCGACGAGTCAGCATAGTACCGTGATCGTTTGTTTGTTTGTTTGTTCTGTTTTGTTTTCCCCTCATCTAATTTCATTCTTATGTCACTTAGGTCACTTTTTACACGTTTTTTTTCTTTCTGCACTCAGCAATATGTTTACGTCACTTACAATGCTACAGTTTACTACACTAACATACAGCGCAGATGCACACACACCAACATACAGCGCACATACACACGCACACATCAATATAAAGGGCACACGCCAACATACAGAACATATGTACACACACACACATCCTTAGTGAGCACACAACAGTCCATCAGTTAGTTTAAATATGAGCACACTCAGATTTGTCTCATGGAATGTGCACGGGGCTGGTTCGAGGGAAAAGAGACTAAAAATTTTTAATCGGTTAAAAGACTTAAAAGCAGATGTTGTTTTTCTACAGGAGACACATGTGTCCAAAACATCTGTGCTCACTCTTTCCTCTCCACAGTTCCCTCACACGTACTCAGCCTGCTATAACTCCAAACAAAGAGGTGTAGCTATATTGATTAACAAGAAGATAAACTTTAACATTAGCAACAGTACAATAGACCCTGAAGGTAGATTTATAATACTTAATTTATCTATACAGAATACAGATTTATGTATTGCTAGTACAGATGCAGCCACCTAATGTTGCCGCATCCAGCCAGACGTCGGCCCGCTGAAGTCCCGCCCCCAGCTGGCCGACGTCCGGCTGTCGTCGGGCTGGAAGTCCCCCTCCTTCTCCTGGGCGTATCTACTTTCCAGCATGAACACACCCCTTTCCCTCAATTGTAGACTGTCACCAAAAGGTGGCGCCTTCTTAACAAAAACGTTGAGTTCTGTGATTCAAAAAAGTTTTGGTGAAGTATCAAGTTTTGAAAACCTAAAATAGATGCCTAAAATTTTTGTCAGTATGACCTTTCACACATTTCCATTGCGAATCACCAAAAGATTCCTTTGTTTCACTTCATCTTTTAACTAAATAAGTAAATAAATACAGTAGGTTAAAAAAGAAGCGGTGCTGCGCTGAGCCAACCCGGTCTCACGGCAGTTCGTGCAGTAGTCACGAAATTTAATCTATTGATTCGTGCTCATGAACACGAATTCCCTCTTTTTTTCGTGTTACTCGGCACGACTTCTAACCTGCCTGAAATGCAGTGGGATAAAGTTCGTGCCTCTGAGCACGGCTTCTAAGCTGCAGTATAGTTTTTTTTTTTTTTTTTTTGCCCCTGTCCCCCAAACCAAATCTTTCAGATAATGACAACAGAGAACCAAACGCACCTCCCTCCTAAACTCACCAGCCTGCACCAACCTGACATTTCTCCTCCCTGAGTTAAATAGATGAATGGAAGTTAAGTGGTTACAAACATAAAAACCACGGGTCCACAGACAGGAGCAGTGAGCTGAAATCAGCACAAAGCTACCTGAGAGGCTGTATTGAACTGCTATATATAATTTAATCATTTGTCCTGACTGGTTTCACCTCAGATGTTCTTTCTCCTTTTGGTAGATTTCTCCCACCTCTGTTTTGATGCCAAGAAGAAGAAGAAGCTGCTTCAGAGAAGTGGGCTTCATGGTCTCAGTGCACAGCAACATGTGTTTTCACTGCCACAATCAAAACATTGAATAAAATCTATGTATTGTTGTTTGGAAACGTGTCATATTACTGCATGCTAAGGTGTGTTATTAAAGAAAAAAATGAGTTCTATATTTCTGGTTTGATGATATCCGAAGCTTTTGATTCAAAACGTTTATTTTCCACTGCACAAAATATTTACTGTTGCACATTTATTTCTCATAGGGATTTTTTTTTTCTTTCCATATTTCAGTCTCTGGTTCTTGAGAGTCATGGCTCTGTCTGGTCTCTGACAGAGATCCTTAAAAATATTATTGGAAAGTACCTATTAATTTTACTTTCAAACAGCTTTATGTGAATGTTATCTTTTCATTTATAATTTTTAATATATTGATCACAGTGTAGTGTACCGTAGAGGCATCCAAAAATGATGAGACTGGGCTGCGTGTGTGTGATTTGGAAGGTTTGTGTCTGTCTGTGACTCTGCAGAGGTTAAAGCTGTGATCCAGTCTCAGTCTCTGACTGAAGGTTGCTGAGACTCTGATTAGATACACAATGTGAAGTTCACAATTCTCTAAACAAATAAAATGGTAATGACAAACATGAACATCTGTACTTATTTCAGAGACATGAATGTTTACAAACATAATATTTATTTTAAGGATTGGACTTCATAAAGCGCACTGATGTTAGAGTGTGTGTTCATATTTAAATCATTTTGTAGGCTGAAATTGTAACGGTGGACCTGAGATGGTCCAGAGAAAGTAAACACATGTTAATTAGAATAATAACAACAACAGACTGAGACAGACAGCTGTGAAATGCGCACACAATGACGTCACCTCATTCACTGCTAGCTACACTGCTAGCTACATCGTATCATTCATGATCATCTATGTAAACAACGTTTAAAGAAGCCGCCACAGCTCTGCGGCTGTAACTGTTTCAAATCATATATTTTTGCTCGTTTGAACTCTGAGGATGTTTTTAAAACGGTCTTAAAAGGCTGTTTCTATGGTGGTTGTCACGGACGCCTCAGTAGCTTCTTAGGCTAACCTGGCGCGTCCGGTTCCTGCTGCTAGCTGTCTGCCGCAGGAAGGCTGCGTCCCATTTCAAAGAGCCGCCGCTCCGTCGTAACTGTGGCTCAAACACCACTTTATCCTTTAAGAAAAGGCCTTTTATAGCCATTTTGGTCGCAGTTTTGATTATAAAATAAAAGGGAAAATATAAACAAACAAAAAGCTTAACATTGAGAAGACTTGGAAGAACAATGTGACACTGATGAGAGGATAAGGCTTCCCAGGTCATTGCCAGGCCAAACCGGCTGGTGATCAGAATTATTTTAATTATTTTTTTACCCAGTTTCGCTGGCGGTGCAGCGCTCACAGCCTGTCCGAGGTCCCGGGCTGAACTTCAAGCCCAGCCCGTCCCTCCAGACAATACTCACCGCTCCACTATAATGACCGCTTTACTCTCATCTTTCTATTGTTTTTAATGGACAGTTCCGCTTACAATTACAGTTCAATGATGTGAGGATCCTTGGTACAGTATACAGCGGGCTGCTAATGAATGCGCTTCCACTATTACTGCTCCTCCTGGTGGATAAACAAGACATTACCACCATTTTCCCCAAATGCTGCTTAGGGGCGTTCCCACCAGTGGCCGGAATTCCTACGTCATTAGCGGGGGATCGCGTTTAGGCCGAGGTTCGGCCACGAATCGGCCAAGGACCGGCCAAGGTCGCGTCACGGATCGGCCGGAAATTTTCAGTGGCTGCATCTGTATATATGGACCAAATGTTGATGACCCCTCCTTCTTTCATGCTTTGTTCACTTCACTCTCAGATCACTCTGACACCACACTTGTAATAGGAGGAGACTTCAACCTGGTACTTAATGCAGATATTGACAGGCTCAGTACAGCAGTGAGTCAGAGGAACTGGCAGTCTGCAGACATTCTTAAACAGTACATGAAGGATTTTGGACTTTGCGATGCTTGGCGTTCACATCACCCTACTTTGAGAGATTATAGTTATTTCTCACCAGTACACAAATCTCATTCCCGCTTAGATTACTTTTTAGTTAGCAGCTCCATAATGATGGATATCACAGACACTCAGATTCACCCTATCACTATTAGCGATCATGCACCGGTGTCTATGTCTCTGACACAGAAAAGAGTCACACCACCAATCAGGAACTGGAGATTTAATACATCATTACTTAAAGAAGAAGATTTTATTAATTATTTCAAAAAGGAATGGTCAGCATACTTAGAATATAATGATATTCCAGGAATATCACCATGTGTTCTTTGGGAAGCAGGAAAGGCAGTAATGCGGGGCAAAATAATATCTTACTGCTCGCATAGGAAAAATAAAGAAAAAGCACTTGTGTTAGAATTAGAACAAAAAATTAAATCTTTAGAAACTGCCTATGCCGCTTCACCACAAGAACATACAATTAGCAGCCTGAGGAAACTGAAACTGGAGCTAAATGAAATAATTGATAAAAGGACACAATTTATGTTGCAGAGGCTGCGTTTGGAAAACTTTGAGCATGGAAATAAATCTGGAAAATTCCTGGCCAAGCAATTAAAACTGAATAAAGAAAAAACAGCTATTTTTTCTATTAAAGACTCGACTGGTATTATTACTCATGACCCACAACAAATAAATAACTCTTTCAGAGACTTCTATGAAGCCTTATATTCACCACAGATTAACCCATCTGATACTGAAATTGAAGAATTTCTTAATAATATAAATCTACCAAAACTAAATGACAGCCAGGCTGCAGCTCTGGATTTACCTCTTTCATTGTCTGAACTTAGTGAAGCCCTACAGCATCTCCCAAATAATAAAGCCCCAGGCCCAGATGGTTTTCCAGCCGAGTTTTATAAAGAATTTTGGTCTGAGCTAGCTCCCATTTTTTTCAGAATGGTAACTCAGATTCAGAATGACCACACCTTATCTCCAACCTTAAACTCTGCTAACATTAGCCTGCTTCTTAAACCAGGCAAAGACCCCACACTCCCATCCAGCTACAGGCCAATCTCTCTCATTAATGTAGATCTTAAAATAATTTGCAAAGCCCTTGCCAAAAGATTAGAAAGTATTACTCCATTTATTGTACATCCAGATCAAACAGGCTTTATCAAGGGTCGGCACTCAGCCAATAATACACGTCGACTGATAAATATAATAGACTATTGTTCTATTAACAAATTAGAGACGACAATCGTGTCTTTAGATGCAGAGAAGGCATTTGATCGGGTAAATTGGAAATTCTTACTAGCAGTTCTGCAAAAATTTGGATTCGGTTCATCCTTTATAAACTGGATCAGAACACTACACAGCTCTCCGAATGCGCGTGTTAGGACAAATGATCTCATTTCACAAAGTTTCAGTCTGCAGAGGGGCACTAGGCAGGGCTGCCCACTCTCTCCCTCTCTTTTTGTAATTTTCATTGAGCCGCTAGCAGCAGCAATCCGTCAAAATGCAAATATTAAAGGGATTCAAACTGAAAATATGGACCATAAACTTAGCCTTTATGCTGATGATGTATTACTTTTCCTTGGGAATTCACAAGGCTCTCTTTTGAAGACTATCACACTGATAGATAAGTTCTCATCTATATCTGATTACTCTATCAATTGGAGTAAATCAACAGTTTTGCCTCTGAATTGTAATTTCCAGAGAACCTCTAGGACCCCACTAAAGTCAGGAAATATTAGATATTTAGGCATAAATTTTTCCGCCAGGCTCTCAGACTTGGTACGATTAAATCATATCCCCTTATTAAAAACAATAGAGGATGATCTCACACGTTGGAACAGTTTACCTATATCACTCATGGGGAGAGTTACTGCCATTAAAATGATGGTTTTACCAAAAATTAATTATCTATTTTCATTGATCCCTAATAAACCTTCTATTCCTTGGTTCAAGTCACTAGATTCAAACATCTCAAAATTTTTATGGAAAAACAAACCGTCAAGAATAAGCTTAAAAACTTTACAAAAGCCAAAACACAGTGGAGGTCTAGAATTACCAAACTTTTATTACTATTTCTTAAGCAGTAGATTGCAGTATATTTCAAAGTGGATCAAATCCAATTCATTAGACAACCCATGGCTGGATCTAGAACAGGCGTTTTGTGGAAAAATAAAAATCTCAGATTTACCTTTCATTAGTTCCAGTATTAAACATCATAACTGCTATAAAGTCCTTAATATAAATACGTCTCTGACAGCCTGGTGGGAATTTTTAAAAATAACTAAGTCTTCACTCATCCCCTGTAAACTAACACCCATTTGGAACAATCCAGATATTTGTCAGAAAAAGAAAATGCTGAATTTTCCGTTATGGCGTGATAAGGGTATAAATAACTTAGAACATATTATCCAAGATGGAAATTTTATCACGTTCCAAGAACTTATATCAAAATATAGAATTAGCAACGGTAGATTTCTGGAATATCAACAAGTTAAGTCCGTCCTACAGGGAAGATTTAACCTTAATCAATTGAATCTAGAAATGCCTACTTGGGTAACAGAATTTCTTAACCTCTGTACCCCAAAATTGTTATCAAAATTATATAAATTATTAATAAAAACTGATGATTCAGTTTCCCTCCCAATTACAAAATGGGAGCGTGATCTTTCTGTCAACCTGGATCAAAATTTATGGACAGAAATATGTTTAAATATCTTCAAAATGACTAAAAGACCCCAAATACAACTTGTACAATATAAGATTCTCCATAGAACATACTACACTGGACAAAGGATGTTCCAAATGGGCCTTACACACTCAAACATATGCACCCACTGTACAAGCAATTCAGAGGATAATCATCTACACGCTCTGTGGTCTTGTGTACCAGTTCAGAGATTTTGGCAGAGGATTTGTGAAGATCTATCCACATGGTTTAGCTGTCATATCCCAACTTCCCCCAGACTATGCATCTTAGGTGATGTCAGTGAATTAATTATGGAGTTAAATATATCACACATAGTTCTTACTGCCTTGTGCATCGCTAAGAAGATGATCCTCATGAACTGGAAGACAAAAAATAAACTATGTATTACTCAGTACAGAAATTTATTAGTAGATCATGTTAGTTTAGAGAGAATGTCTGCTTCTTCTAAAAACAAATTGGAGGAATTTGACTCTCTTTGGTTCCCACTGCTCAGCTCCATTACTTAGTGGGGGTGGTGGGCTGCGGGCTCTGCTCCTGATGTGCTTTGTGGGGGGGTGGGGGGGGACTCCGGGGGCCTGGGTAGCTGGTAGCCTCCTGAGGCTGGGGTCCTGGGGCGACCTTCTGGTGATGTCTGTGTGCCTGTCCTGGTTGATGGTGGTGGGGGCTTGGATGGTGCTGCCCTCGGTCCTGGGGTGTGGGCGGGGTGCTTGGGGGGGTGGTGCCGGCCCTCGGTCGGTTGGCTGGTCTTCCCTGTATGGCTTGGGGGCTGGGGTCTGGGGCCCCGGCACTGGGGCCGCGCCGGCTCCCGGTGGGCCCCCCCAGGCGCGGGGGGGGCCTCTGCTGTCCCGGCCGCGCCGCCGGGTGGGGTGGGTTGGCCTGACGTCGGGATGTCCGGTCTACGCTTTTGGGGCCCTGGGGTGCCTGCATTGCAGGGGGGTGGGGTGGGGGATGGGGCCGCGGTGGGGTGGTTGGGGGGGACTGGGCACTGCATTTCCATGCCCAGGCCAGTATGTCCTGTCGCCTGTTTGTGTCTATTGTTGAGTGAATGGGCATCTAGGAGGAGCGGGCCGCCCTCTGCGGTGGGGGCGAGGGCGCCAACCTCGGGTGCTGCAGTGCTCCGGGATGCTGTCACCACGGCCCCGGGCTCACCTCCCCCTGCCCTGTGCTGGGGTGTGGGAGGTCGGGGTGCCTATTGAGCCAGCGGACAGCTGGCTCTCTTCTTCCAGGATTTTTCCTGGTCATATGCCCCCCCCCCCCCCCCCTCCCCCTCCCCATACACAAACACACACACACACACACACAGAATACACATCACTCACAGATGTAGGATGGAGAGGCCACGTGGAGAGCTGCACCACCACTTGCCTCTCCGTTTTAATTGCACTTTAGTCATTATAACTCACAACACATACACACTTACAACCTGATACATATAGGACCTTTGGGGCAGGCATGTTACTCAGAGGTTGATGAGATGGGCCGCTGAGGTGGCCCCACTCGGATCCTCGTCACTGTCTGTCTCCAAATTTTATTTGCACTTTAGACATGGAGGGTTTTGGGGGGGCAGTGTGGGCAAGCGCTGACGACCAACAGTTGGCGCTTGTGGCATAACTGTCCCCTCAATTTTAACTGCACCCTATACACTTCATTCACTCACAAACATTAACACATAGACCTACAAGTTGGGGAGGAGGAGGGGTGGATGGGTCATCTTACACCCCGATTTCTTGCGTCTCGCCCGGGGTAGGGGTCGGGTGGTTACTTGGGGACCGGGCTGGTGGCGTCCTGGGGTCGCTGTTGGCCCTGGGGTGGTTTCCACTTGCCCCGCCTTCAGAGGGTGGGTAGCTATGGATGAATGTGTGTCTTTGTGTATTTGTCACCGTCTCCGTGAGTATGGGTGGGTGAGTGAATGTGTATGTATGGCATATCTGTGTGTGGGTAAGTATGTATGGGCATGTATGAGTATCTGTGTATAAATGTGTACACGGGTGTCTGGGTGTGTTGGTATGTATGGCTGGACCTGGGTCTGGGCCTTGTGCCTTGCCTCCTGGCCGCTCCTTGCTGGTTGCCTCCTCCCCCCTACCCCCCTGGGATGGGGGTGCCTCGGGGTTCCTGGGTGGGGCTGGGTGTTCTGGCGTGGGTACTGGCCTGCCCCCCTTGGGGGTGCGGTGCGGGGCTGCGTTGGCTTCTTCGGCGTGGGGGGGGGCTCTGTGGAGGGTCGGGCGGTCCTTGGGTGCCGTGGGCCCGGGAGCCCTGCCGCCGGCCAGTGCAGGGGGCTGGCCGCTGGGGGGGGGCTGGCTTCTCATCGCCTTGGGTTCCCTGAGCCCTCGCTCCTCGACTGGGGGGGCTCCGTCTGAGACCACCCTCTCCCGTCTGCTGGGGTAGGTGTGCGGTTGTCTTTGGACTGAGTGGCCGGGGGTCTTCCTGGCTCTTGGTGGGCTGCTGGTGGCCTGGGGTTCCGGGGGCTTTCCGTACCTGCCTCTGGCTTCTGATGGGTGGAGCTGCAGCGTTTTGCCCTCATTGGTAAGTACGTTCCATGACACAGACACAAACATGACACAGACACAAACGCCCACGCAATCACAACTCAACAAAATTGTTGGTGTGCGTAACATGCTTTGTTAGTTTTGTTTTTCACACACAAATTTATTTTTGCAAGTATTGATAGTATTTTTTATATGTTAAAGTGATGAAGTATCTGATTAATAGACTTGTGCTCTTTCCCCTTTTTTTTTTTTTTTTTTTTGCTCCCTTTCTCTCTCCCTTTTTCTTCTCTTTATTTTCCTCTTCTTCAGCCTGTCAGCTCTGGCTGTTACATAGTATGTGGAAAAATAACTCAGATAAATAAAATAAAGGGTTAAAACATCAACAAGAAGAGCCTATTGAGAACCTATAGAGCTCATCTTGAAATAGCAAATATGTTTGGCACAACAACGCATTCAGATCACAGTTCTGCTTGCAAGATCTACCAGACATGACAGGCTTAAAAAAAAAAAAAAAAAAAAAAAAAAAGAAAACAGCAGAGCACTGGCACCTGCTTAGCGGTGCTCTCGTTATATGTACTCTGAGTATTTCAAATTTGTATTTATGGAGCACATTATTCATAAATAAAAAATTTGACTGATCTCATTATCCGGGAGTTCCAGGATGAGGCCAGTCGTGGCCCAGTCCTTGATGATTCAATGTTGTGGCTTATCTTTAATTAAATGCATCTAAGATCAAATATATGACCACACAAGGTTATGTCCATTAAGGGTCAGGCAGTAGAATGTGTTCAGATTTAGCTATCCATCATATCTATCATGGAACAATTAATGATTCAAAACCAAACTTTGAAGAAAACTGTGAAGCTGCGTGTAAACAAGGGCACCAGCAATTGTCATGTTTGAGAAAAGTTTCTCACTGAATTTACTTCATTGTGCTTTTACTGAGTGAGTCTGTTTTGTCTTTTTCCTTGGTGTCATCTGTAAAGAACAGAAACTCACTCAAATTGTTATATGGTCTAACAGGCTCAATTACCAGGGCTCAATTATACTTGATGACCAACCTGGTGTTACAGTAGTTTGCGATATAGTCACAGCCTTGTGACAACTCGTGCCCTTTGCAAGGTCAGCTTCAGAAGACTTCTAGTCCCAAAGTGCAGAGCACCACAATATAAAAACACCTTTATTCCAGCAGCATCACTCAAAATAAATTACAGTTTTGCTATTCTACATGATGCTGTGTGACTTCACCATTATTGCTTATTTCATTATGATCTATTAAGCTTATCTGCTGACTTTTGTCTGTGTCTGTTTTTAAAATGTGCATGTGAGGATGAATGACTTACTGCAGACCAAAGGTACCTACAGATACAAATAAAGTAAACTGAACATCTTCAGTGAGTGTATATTTGGTAGGTTGGACACCAAGAAAGTTTTTTTTTTTTAAAACTAAACCTGGTTAAAAAGACAAGTTACTACAACATGTAACTTTTCCTTGAAGCTTAAATGCGCCTCCTGCCCTCTTACACCGGCTGTGTTCCTATTCTAGGACTTCTAATCCATCAAAAGCTCTCTACTTTCAAATGACTTCAAGCCTGAGGCTGATCCATCCCCAGCTGTCCCAACGGACACCAAAGAAGGAAAATGTAGATGCAGCTTCAAATGATCTGTTTCTCTTTTCTTTTATTAAAATGAAACACACATAAAGGCAACAGTCATTAATATGTTATAATATGTGTGACGTTCTGTGCATGTGTTACCTATATGTTCTGCACACAATTAGAAAAGAAGCTGGATTGGTACACAGTGTTTTGCAGAATGACACTGCTCAACAAGGTAATGCCCATTTTATTTAACATTTATTTTGCTCAACAGCTGCAATTACAAAGGTGAAGATACTCTGAATATTGCTCTCACCACCATTAGCCTTTGTGTCAGACAGAAATGGTAGCAAGCAAAGGTGGGGAGAGGGGTTTAAATGGAAGAGGCAATGATGAAAAGACAGGAACAATTTGTTGCATGTGCAGGAATATGGAGACAGAGAACACAAAGATAAAACCAAGTTCAGAGAGAAGTAAGATGTAACAAGCCAAGAGACCAGGGAAAGAATCAAAGAGAATAAAGAAAACTAGAAACAGAGCAGACACAAAATCAGAGCAAACGGGCTTTACAGCAATGGCCTCTGTAGAATCATGCTCCCTTTACTGATTTATTCTACATTAATCATCTTGGTAGGAGTTGCTGCCAGCCAAAATTTAGTTACAATATTGTTATATTACATTTCATTTTAGGTATACTAAAATTAACTTGAAATGAATCCAAATGCCGCTGAAAGAAGAATTTTATCTGTTTAGACCATTTCCAGACCAGCATATCATAACATATCATAACATCATGTTTTCAGCAATATAGATAAATAGGTATCATGTCACTTTTTTGGATATCTTTTTCCCTAAATTTGAAAAAGAGTTGATCAGTTATGAAAACCAGAAACAGAAAGCAACAATAATGTAGTGCAGTGATGTTATCAACAAAGAATTTAAGGTTATTATCCTGACTGAAAGATCCAGCTCCAGTTCTCTGTGTTCTTTTTAGAACCTAGTGTGGCTGTTTCCTTTAACTTGAACATAAAAGTCATAATATGAATGTTTAATATTAAAGTTAATATTGATATTAATGTGTTTTCCCCTCTAATTGGTCAACACATCCTTTTGTTGAGAAAGTTTGATGGCCTTTACTTTTATGTAAATTCATCTTCACCTTTAGATATTTCCTAATTTGAGTGTAGGTTTTTGATTGAGGGGCTAGGCTGGGTGGAGAGTGAACTCTATTCATGGACTCTTTGAAGGTCAAATTATCATTATTCATCTTACACTCTGAATCACCTATCTGAAAGAAGATGTTTTAGCTCCTCTCCCTTTGAGCCAAATTTGTTCTTATTGGCTGCCCTTACAAACCAGAGGTTTGAACAGCAGGTGGATGAGGCTTCGGTGTTCACAGCCAGAGCGGTTTGCCTGAGATTACAATAATAAGGATATCTGCTTCCTGTGACACACACCTATACAGTAGAAAAAAGAGAAACTGTGCTTTTACAGCTATCTGAAGCCTAAGCTTTGGTTCAAAGGTCATATACTGACCTCATTTATAACTTTTACCATGTTTAATTAGGACAAAAATAATAGGTCCATTATAGCATTAGAAATACTACAGTGCCTTGCAGCAAGAAGGTCCTGGGTTTGAATCCAGGCACACAAAAACTCTATGTGCAGTTTGCATGTGCATCCCATGCATGGGTTGTCTCCAGGTAACCTCTTCCTCCCACAGTCCAAAGACTGTGAAGAGGTTAACTGGTGATTCTAAATTGTTGTGAATGTGATGGCTCTGTGTGCAAGCCCTGTGACAGTCCAGGGTGCATGACAGCTGGGAAAGACTCCACCCCCCCACAACCACGGATGGATGGATGGATGGTTACCCTGGTAACTGTAACACTTTTGTTATGCTGCCCAGGAAGTATAACAAAACACTGGGGTGCAAAAGGTGCACCCCACCTTTGCAGAACTGAGAACAGATGGGCTTAAAATGATAAAGTCAAAAAGACAGACAAGTTAAAAAGTGAAAACCAAAACCCAGCTTCAAACAGATGACTAGGCCATCATGATCACACAGCTCAAATATTTCAAACAGAAAGGCAGTGGCACTGGGCTCTCCTCTCCCTTAGCTTAAGTGCTACCTAGCTTAATTGCTAAGTGGAGTCAGGTGCTAAGGGTGGTACCTAAGGCAGGGGAGAGAAAAAAAAAACACACCAACACCGACAAACCCAAAGTAGGACTGCTAAGGCTCCAACCATACGTACACATATTGCCAAAAGTACGCACTCATCCAAATCATTGAATTCAGGTGTTCCAATCACTTCCATGACCACAGGTATATAAAACCAAGCACCTAGGCACGCAGACTGTTTCTACAAGCTTTTGTGAAAGAATGGGTCGCTCTCCAGAGCTCAGTGAATTCCAGCATAGTACTGTGATAGGATTCCACCTGTGCAACAAGTCCAGTTGTGAAATTTCCTCACTACTAAATATTCTGCAGTAAACTGTTAGTGGTATTATATCAAAGTGGAAGTGGTAGGCCACGTGAAATCACAGAGCAGGGTCAACAGATACTGAGGTGCATAATGCACAGAGGTCACCAACTTTCTGCAGAGTCAATGACTATAGAGCTCCAAACTTCGTGTGGCCTTCAGATTAGCTCAAGAATGGCGCACAGAGAGCTTCATGGAATGGGTTTCCATGGCCGAGCAGCTGCATCCAAGCCTTACATCACAAAGCACAAGGCAAAACTGGACTCTAGAGCAAGCAGTGCAAGATCTGTTCTCTGGAGTGAAGAATCACGGTTCTCCATCTGGGATGAGTCTGGGTTTGGTGGTTGCCAGGAGAATGGTACTTTCTGACTGCATTGTGCCAAGTATAAAGTTTGGTGGAGGGGGATGGCCCCTTCCTGTTCCAACATGACTGCGCTCCAGTGCACAAAGCAGGTCCATAAAGACATGGATGAGCCAGTTTGGTGTGGAAGAACTTGACTGGCCTGCACAGAGTCACAGAGTGAATTCGAGCAGAGACTGTAAGCCAGGCCTTCTCATTCAGCGTCAGTCTCTGACCTCATAAATGAGCTTCTGGAAAAATTGTCAAAAATTCCCATAAGCACCCTTCTAAACCTTGTGGAAAGCCTTCCCAGTAGCTCTGAAGCTGTTAAAGCTGCAAACGGCAGTCATCATATTAAACCCTATGGATTAAGTATGGGATGTCACTCAAGTTCATATGTGTGTGAAGGCAGATGAGCAAATGCTTTGGGCAGTATAGTGTATTTACTGCAAATGTGTTATGAGAATATTTCTCTGAAACTTTTTCAAATTAAACTACACTTTTTAATAATAAATGTATTCACAACATAGCCAGAAGACCGCAAAAAAAAAAAGGTGTAATATAAGTGACAAATTTAGAATTTCCTACTTTGATGAAAAGTTGAAAGGTGTCAAATGGATGCAGGATAATGGTGTGTATATAATGACTACAACACTGAGAGGCACAAGGTTTATTTCTTCAATGTATGTACTCTTTATCATTCAGTCATGCATGACTTTTTTAAAAAAAAAAAAAGCAGTTAAAACTTGATTACAATGGATGCATCTTTATGCTGCCATGGTTAACGCAGCATCCATTCATCACTGAATCTTGTGAGTTGGGGGTCTAGTTTCCTGTAGTTCAAAAAAATCAAATAGAATGAGATGGCGAAAAAGGAGAGATGCCCCATGGACAGCAAATTCCAAACTCCAACCTTAATGAAGCAGGTTCTGTGTGATGCCTAGCAGACTGCAGCTAATGATGAGGCTTAGTTAGGTGAGGGAAATGATGAAGATGGAGACAGACTGGGTGGTTTTGAGAAGGAAAAGACAGAAGTGGTATAAGCACCAGTCTTATTGAAACCTGTCTTATGTCTGTCTGGCCACTGCTAATGATTAGTTAGGTGAGAGAGGTGTAAGAGGATGAAGGAGGTGTAGAATGAAAAGGATGTAGGGGAGGCAACAGTAAGGTGTGAGAAAAAAAGTTTAAGGACCCCCCCTCCCCGGTCCCATCTATTTTTAATGGTTAGTAAGCAGTTTGTGGGAGGCCTTGTCCCATTTACCATTTTTTTTTTTTTTTTTTTCTCTGCTTGATATAGAAAACCTCACTAGCCTGCAGCAAGCCTGAATTCAACCCTGTTCTACAGCTCTGGGATAACCTGGAAGGTCACCTGTCAATCAGGCCTCATTTCCCAGCATCAGTGGCTGTCGTCAACAAAGTCCCGGTGGCTGAATGGGAGCAAACATCTGCAGCCAAGTCTAACATCTGGTGAGAAGACGTTTGCGTGTAAGCTGTTACAGCAGCATATCAAAGGACTCAAACACAAGTTTGAAATGAAAGATTTCCCAGTTTAATCAAGAGAATCTGCCCTCAGTCCAGATGGTGGTTGGCCAATGAGAGTGGGGCATTGGTGACAACAGCTGAAATTTCCCGGATTTTGTTTCCCTCTTTTCAAAGCAGTGGTTGAACACTTCATTGTGACAGTCTATTCTTAAAAATGTTAAGAACAACAAATAAATGTTGTAAGTTTTGCCACCTATCTCAAACTTATTGTAAACTTAAAAAAAAAAAAAATCTACAAAAATTAAAAGAAATTGAAAATCACTAGAAAGGAGATTCTACTTATTGAATTTCATTTGGGAAAAACAGTGCAATCATGACATAATTATCTGCAAGCACTAAATTAAAAGTAAAGTCCATATAAATTATTAGCCATGTAAAATTCCCTTCTAAGATCTTTAACAGCATAAAGTTAATTCCAGTTCTACTGCATAAATAATTCACTGGGTATTTTTTGTCTTGTTTCAATGGAGTGAATACAAATCAGATATCTCATATTATATGATTTTTCTTCACTACTTCAAGGCATTGGCATCCATTTTTCGAGTCTCATAATGACATCTTCACAGGCTTCCAAGACTATCTCACATAATAAAGTGAATAAATGAAAACAACTGTGGCCTCAGTTACTGTTAGTGAGATTATATCTCATTCAATTCACATGTGCTTGTCTAAGAGGATCCATGGTTACACTGGAGTTTGTTTTAATTCCATGTAATTAACTGTAAAAAGAATGATTTACTATGACTTTTGAATTCATTACTTTACAACTTTGTTTGCAAAGTCTGTACAAGCCAAGTGAAATTACTTTATGACTTTTGCTAGCTCAATCCATCTGTCTGATGTTTTATGGAGTGCGTAAACTTCATTTTCTACATAATGGTTGGGGATTCTATTGTATTGTATTTTATTTATTTATTTATATAGCACCAAATTACAACAACAGTCTAAGTCAAAGTTTATAGAATTATATTGAGGTCAAAAGTCACGCGCGAACAGAAACACAATCCGCTCAAATAATTTAATTTCACGGGTGCAGAAATGCATTCACATTTGTTCAATGAATTTCCACACACAGAACTTAGTAGCCAGGGCCTTAACCTTGATTGACAGCAGTTGTTAGTAACATTGCACAACTGTTTCTAAGAAACCAATACAATTTGTGAATGTTATAGAGACCTGTAGTCAAAAAAGAAAAAAAAAAAAAACTTACTTCACTAAATCTTTTTTTTAGCTGAGGTGAGACAGTGGATGCTCAATACCTAATAGCAGTATTCCAACTTCATCTTCCTCTAACAGCTAACTATATATATATATATATATATATATATATATATATATATATATATATACCGTATTTTCCGGAGTATAAGTCGCACTTTTTTTCATAGTTTGGCTGGGGGTGCGACCTATACTCCGGAGCGACGTATATGTGACATTTATAACACATGAACCAAAATACTCCAGCCACTTGACATCTTCGTGAACTGCAGCTTTAAGGCAGTCTTGCGTAACCTGTGGGCGCAGTGGATGGAGAGCACAGCTTAACGGCAACTGGGAGAATGCGCCACCCAACTTTCCTGGAAGTCATTGGATGGATCAAGAAAACATGGGCTTCAGTGACAAACCATCCTGTTGGGATTCAGAAAGGCTGGAATAATTGGAACTGCAGCTGACGACGAGTCTGACTAACGCGACACAGAAGAGGAAGCGGCGCTTCGTCTACGGAGTGTACGGAATTGTTTAGAAGTGACACCGAGGATGAAGAATTCAATGGATTGATGGTTTGGTTAACTTGTTAGTATGTTCTTTATGCTATGGTTATCTGAATAACTTAATGTTACGTTAACATACTGTAGCGATTCTCCTAGTTAGAGAGCGTGTTGATGTTGTGGGATTTCGGACTGTTCGGGAGGTTCGTGAAGGCAGCATGGAGAGAGAGAAAAAGACCGAGAGCTTGCCTGTGTGTGTGTTGCTGTTCTGCTGTTGTAGTTGTGGTTGGCGTGGCTGTGGCCTACAGCAGCCGTTTTTCTGTTAATAAAGACGACCTTTGTTGTGAATATCGCCGACTTTGGAAGTGTGTTTACAACGTAACAATACCGAACACGTGTTCGTTGTGCGTCATGTAGCTGAATGTGCTACGTTAGCATAACGTAGGTGTAACTGTGTTCGTCCTGTTCTTTAATCCATTATTATTTTAAATTGCCGTTCAAGATGGAATTTGTGCTCTGAGTCTCGGATTCTATCAACCCCCCCCCCCCCCCCCCCCAAAAAAAGTGCGACTTATAGTCCAGTGCGACCTATATATGTTTTTTTCTTCTTTATTATGCATTTTTTGGCTGGTGTGACCTATACTCCGGAGCGACGTATAGTCCGAAAAATACGGTATATATATTTTCACTCATGCCATCAAGACTGTTCTGCTTATCTGACTTATCTGGCATTGTCTACCATCTTGTTACAGCCTACAGCTGCAACAAAACTACAGACAGATAATGCAGCTGTGCCAACGTCATATTTATTAGGTGTCACTTTAAAATGAAGGCTGTCTCATTTTGCTCTGTGGTGGGAGGGAAGGAGAAGTGAGAAAATGAGATCAGGATGAGCAATCTGACAATTGAGAAGAGTGGCTGGTGTCACAATGTGCCCATCATGACATCTATCATCATCCACCATCTTCTCTGCCTGCAGTGTTTTCACTGTACTTTAATGGCAAGTTTCTCATTAATGCATACTGAGGGAAGTAAATGCACATACTGTAGCCCCGCAGTGGATGATCAATGCCCACTGCATATGCTCAGTGCTGTGACCTTCATTTACTGTAATCATGATCACTCACTCACCTTATCCAAGTGCTGTTTTAATCTTACCTTTGCCAAAATGTAACAACATTATTTGCAATAATGACAATGAAATTATTTTCCTCAACGCTGTGATTGTGATCCCTTGAGGAAGAAGAAAATACTGTCTTCTAGGGTTTAAATGAATCTGTTTGTACATATCATTTGATTTAATTTCTATTTGGAAATACTATTTACAACTACAATAAATAAAATGTTTTAAAAGGACACTTATACACTTGAAAGACTTCCACCCTCTGGGCATACCACCATGAGGGCATGTGCCCCTGCGTCATATTCATTTATATCTACATTAATTATTGTGTGGAGGGGAATGCAGGCTGAGTGTTCAACATCATTACCTCCACTTTGATTTGTCTCTGGGCGGTTCGCATGCCGTCTGCTAACATTACCTTTTGTGCTTCTAAATAGAGCTGTGTTTATGTGTTTATGGGGCCGCAGGGCACAAGGTACTGTTTATCTATGCATGTAAGCCATCTGTATCCACTGCAGAGAAGAAAGAGTCAAGGCTACTGCTTCATGTTCCCACAATGCACTTTTGATAATTACTCGTTAAGAAAGACCAGGCAATACAAATTGTTACTTGGCATTTTTTTTTAATGACAGCGCATGCAAAAGCCTCACAGAAATATACTTTTTAAGTTGTTTATTTTTTAATCTCTTTCACACGGTGTTAATAATTATCATTTTTATTTAAATGCAATGCAGTGTGCGTACAGAGCTAATGCCCAAGGAGCACAGCTTTATTAGCACCTGTAACATTAAAGTAAATCTTGAAGGAGACCATTGTTAACATTGGCAGTTTAAACATCATCAACCTCTTTCCTGACTAATGTTTATCACCTTTAAAAATGAGAGAGAAGAAGTGCTGGAGGGAGAAAGACAGCTGAAGAGACCAAAAAAAAAAAGAGGTGCGAAAAGGCGTATTATTATTGTTTAATAGACTTCCCTGGGGATAGAGGGCCCATTTTCTGTTCTGCTAATGAAAGGTGGAAACAAAAACAAAAAAAAGAAAAAAAGAAAAAAAAAGGGGGGGGGGTGCAAAGGAAACAGGAAAGGACACATTTGATATGAGTGGATCCTGATTTCACATTCACATTCAAAAGTCTAATCAGCAGGTTATCAGACCACAGGTAGGTACTGCTTTAAAGACAAATACCTAATGGCATGGCCCATTCAACAGCCAAAAGGAGGTCACATCCCACAAAACAGTTTTCAGTCATTAGCAATCAGGGGAAAAAGGACCCAAGTCAAATTTTAGCTGAATAAAGGTCAGCACGCTAGTATCAGCTAAATTCTTGTTCATTATACTCATTCAATTCAGTGTCACTGCATGTTTACCCCAGTCATCCAAATCACCCCCGCAGCTACATCACTCACCCCAGGGGGGCCCATTCCTGCAGTCTGAGAACAGCAGGTCTATGGCATATTGTTAAATTGAAGGGTTGCCCAGCTGAGAGCGCATTAGTGCCTGGTGACATCTTTAGCTTTTGTGACTCTTTTCCCCCGACTTTGCTAATATAGCTGTAGCTGCTTCATTTTCATCTGCTCTGACATGACCACAGGTCACAGATGAAATCCAACATAACTGCTCTTAATATGAGCTAACTATACTGTAGCAGCTGTGCTCAACCAAAGTTGCAAAAACCTGAGGACATGCTGGCTCAGATTATTAAATGGAAAATCTGGTTGGGTATATGTTGTCTTGCTTGCATGTTATTATGATTTGCTTTAAAATGTAAAGGTGTAAGGCACTATATTGGTGTTTTATAGCAGCATTTCCATGAGGAGCTAAATGAGCCTGTTCCTGCCCTGGTTTCTCCAGGCAGTAAAACAGTAGAGCTTCAATCTGGCATCCTAACAGCAGCGCATTTTGCTGTATAACTTAAAACTCTGTATGGGACTATGTCTAATAATTGTGGTGTTGTAGATACAGTAGGTACACTGTAGAATAACAGTGTACCTACTGTACAATAGCGGCTAATGCAGCTGCCAGTAAATTTGTTGTAGTGATTTTATATTAAAAGTAAATAATATTTATTGACTATAACTTGGTTTCAGTTTGCCATTAAACTTTAATAACTGAAGGGAATATGGGCTAGTATAACAGTCAAGCATTTGAAACTTCCAGTGGCTTACTTTGAGTAAAAGAATCACTCTTTCTTCAACACAACACTCAGTACCTACGGCCATCCTATTAATGGCTATAAATCAGTTGAAAACTGTACATTTGTTCTCTGGGTTTGTCAGTGTGATCACTGCCTGAGGCTTTGGAACATTTCAAAGCTACAAGAACAGCTGGAGTGGCCCTCAGCAAAACAGCCCTTAACACTTCATTCACTGCTTGCTCTCTCCCCTCTCCTATTTCGTACATCTTACATTCAGTTTGGTTCGAGAGCTTTAACTGGCCTGACATTTGAAGTTACTGAAGAAAGCTACATTTGTTGTGATAATGTTAATAATTTAAACCCACATGTTGTCTGTCTTTTCAGTGTTTCAAAATGGCTACATTTTCTCCCCCATCCTCTTCTTTGACTTTCTCTGTGCCTGCCAGGGCTGACAGTGACCCTTCTGAACATATAAATATTATCCATGACAGCACATCTTCAATTCAGCATGTTATTGTGGCTATACTGTGCCCTCCAGAATTATTGGTGGCCTCAGTAAAGATTAGCTCATTACTTTTTACAGCTTTTTGGCTCATCTTCAGCAAGCGTTCCAACGATTCTGGTAAGAAATATATTTCTTTCCCTCCTATAATTCTTTCCCCTCTTATTCCCTCTCTCCACACACACCACCTTATCCCACACTTAAGATTATGGATAATTGATAATTCATGGATTATTTTCTTGTAGTGAGAAACCATATTTCAATATTAAGCAAACAATAGGGATTTGTTCATCAGTGAGGATTTGGACTGATCTCCAAAGAACAGCGTTTAAATTTGATCAGCACATCTAGATTTCATTTCCAATGTTTGTGAGTTTACAGCCTGCGGAAGAGCATGAAGAGACCTCAGTATTTAGTGGTTTGCAGAAGAGACTGTCGAGCATAATAACTTGATTTTGTGTGTTTTACTTGTTGCAAAAAGCTCAGATGAAGTGTCCCCAAATCTATCAATGTTCTAGTGCTTTCATTTTTCCATCCAAATTTGCTGGGATCCCATCAAAATATACAATAATTTTTTCCTGTGTTTCTGCATGGAGTCAGTTTTTTTTTTTTTTTTAACTTGGAAGTGTGGAAGCAACAAAGGTATTCACAAGTAAAGACATCCTGCTTAGTGCAGTGTCAGCAGCAGTGCAGGTCTTATACTGGACTGTAGTGGTGGTGAAAGAACTGAAGCAGAAGGCAAAACTTTTGAGTTATCATTTGTCTAAGCCTCACATATGCTCATGAACTCTCAGTAGTAACCAAAATAATGAAATTGCAAATATAAACAGCCAAAAAATAAGATTCTTCCATTTGGTAGCAGGGTTTAGCTTTAGACATGTGGTACTCCCACAGTGCAACATGCAGAATAGAAAAGTTGGTCTGAAATTTTCAGTTGGAAATTCATAATAGTTAAGATATTGGTAAGGTGTAACCTACTTATTTACCCATTTTGATCAATGCAAATGTATCAATAAAAGGACTTTAGAAGTCTTCATGTTGGGTTTAAACATTATTAAGGTAGACCAGCCACCCACCCCTCCCCCAGCCCAGTCCCCCCTGCTGTCAGCCCCACCATCTTTAATGACTGCCAACCTTTCTTCTTCTTGGGACCTCACACCTCTCAGCTCTCAGCCATCACCCACCCCCTTCACTTCTGAGGACTCCATCTTACAACCCCCATCCCCCACCTCCATCTTGTCCCTCTCAACTCGTCATGTGAGGAAGGAGCTACGTAAAATCAAGGTGCGAAAGGCTGCTGGTCCAGACGGCATCAGCTCCAGGCTCCTGAGGTGCTGCGCAGATCAGCTGTGTGGCATCATGGGATACATGTTCAACCTGAGCTTGAAGCTGGGGAAAGTACAACTGTGGAAGACCTCCTGTGTGGTACCGGTACCAAAGACCAAACATCCAAAGGATCTTAGCAGCTACAGGCCGGTAGCCCTGACATCGCATCTAATGAAGACCCTCGAGAGGCTGGTCCTCAACCATCTACGCCTCATGGTGTCGTCTTCGTTGGACCCGCTGCAGTTCGCCTACCAGCTTGGCATCGGGGTGGATGACGCCATCATCTACCTCCTGCACCGAGCTCTGACCCACCTGGAGAAGCCTGGAAGCACTGTGAGGATCATGTTCTTTGATTTCTCCAGTGCTTTTAACACCATCCAGCCAGGACTTCTGAGAGACAAGCTGGAACTGTCAGGAGTGGACCACCACATCTCCGAGTGGATACTGGACTACCTCACTGCCCGCCCACAGTACGTGAGGACACAGGGCTGTGTCTCTGACAGGCTGGTCTGCAGTACGGGGGCCCCACAGGGAACTGTGCTGGCACCGTTCCTCTTCACCCTCTACACTGCAGACTTCTCCATCAACTCCCCACGCTGCCATCTGCAGAAGTTCTCTGACGACTCTGCCATAGTTGGCCTCATCACAGGTGAGGATGACTCAGAGTACAGACAGTGGACTCAGGACTTTGTGGACTGGTGCCAGCGGAACCACCTCCTGATCAACGCCGCTAAAACCAAGGAGCTGGTGGTGGATTTCCGCAGGCGCAGACCCACCACACGGACACCGGTGAACATCCAGGGAGTGGACATTGAGATAGTGGACTGTTATAAGTACCTGGGTGTTCAC
This sequence comes from Archocentrus centrarchus, assembly GCF_007364275.1. Lineage (NCBI taxonomy): Eukaryota > Metazoa > Chordata > Actinopteri > Cichliformes > Cichlidae > Archocentrus > Archocentrus centrarchus. Next base: position 7,774,594 of record NC_044359.1, on the reverse strand, counting down.
CTAAACAATAAACTGGACTGGACTCATAACACTGACGCGCTCTACAGGAAGGGTCAGAGCAGACTCTACCTGCTGAGAAGGCTGAGGTCTTTTGGAGTGCAGGGGGCACTCCTGAAGACCTTCTATGACTCTGTAGTGGCATCAGCCATCTTCTATGCAGCAGTATGTTGGAGCAGCAGCTTGTCTACAGCTGAGAGGAAGAGGATAGACAAGCTCATCAGGAAAGCCAGCTCTGTCCTAGGATGTCCTCTCGACTCAGTACAGGTGGTGGGAGACAGAA